>NC_142565.1:20966439-21269469 GCF_041283825.1 Pyrus communis
TAATGCAAAACTAAACTATAAAACACCAAAACAAACCAAAAGACTCAAAACAGCAAACAAACACTCAAAACTGCCTTAAAAACACTTTCTGGGCAATTTTGAACACTATACTCAAATCTGGACGAAATTAAGTTATCACTTGACTCAAAACACTTAAAAATATCAACTAAATTGATTTCTAACTAATCTAACACTTTAAATTAATGGGGGAATTGGTTTTGACGAAAATTGAGTAAATTAAGACAAGGACAAAGAAAACAGATTCTTTAGACTAAATTAGGTGAATTGATGAATGATGGGCTAACTAGAGGGTTCTTCTCCACACATGACACACTTGCATTCAAATTGATTTCCAATTGCTTCTTTCAATAAATCATGAAACTCAATACCCCAAGTTAACCGTGAACAGCACTTTTTTAACTTTCAAGTTTTCCTTAAGTTATTGAATTGGATGGGAATGCGCATACAACAACTCAAAACATTCTCTAAAAGTCCCTTACGTGAAAAGCACAATAAAGGTACAATCAAAGATCATTAAGTTTCATGAAAACTATAAGTATTGACGAGGCAATTGTTACTATGAAAAGCATGAAACTTTTGCCAAGAATTCACTTAACGCGATCGTCGATAAACGACCTCCACTACTAGCAAATATAAGGTTATAACTATTAGGTGAAATTCCCTTATATTTTAGCTTCAAATCCCTGCATGAAAAACTAAGTGGCCACCTTAATCAACACACAAGAATGAGTTATCAATCAAACAATTAAGCAAATTGATGCGAGATTTATACGCGCATAAATTAAACCCTCTTTTCGTCAAATTGTAGTATATATGTAAGTAGGGATCGTTCTGGACCGGGGATTAGGAGGGATTGTTCATCACTTGGATTTGACTCAAAAACGTAAAAACAAAGTTAAAAACGTTCACAAAGACTCAAAGGACTCAAAACAAGTTCAAAAGACTCAAAACTGCCTAAAAACACTAACTAGGCAGTTTCTGACCTTAAATCCAATGTTGGACGAATTTAAGATTATGGCTTGATTCAAATGTATAAAACACTAAACTAGACTCAAAGAATGTAAAACTAAACACTTAAAACACTAAAACAAACCAAAAGACTCAAAACAGCACCAAAACACTCAAAACTGCCTTAAAAACACAATCTGGGCAGTTTTGAGCATTTTGACTACTTTGGACGAATTTGGGAAATAAAATGAATCAAAACACTTAGAAACATAAACTAAGACATATTTCTAACTAATTTGACATTAAAGTAAAGGGGGATTTATGTTTTGATTAAACTAAATGACAGATTGTAAATTAAAGCATAAGGAAATGAAGTAAACACAAAATGAATGAATCAACAGCTAATAAAAAGAGATAGCACAAATGGAGATGAAGCTAGAGATTCGATTTCACCATTGCTAAGCCAAGTCCATGCTTGTTAAGTCAGATTATACTCATCCCTCTACTTATTTCTTGGATTTGTTTCACTTAGCTATGATCAGCCATATGATGTGTGGATTTGATCAAATGTCCCTAATCATGAACCTAATTGTGATGTGCAACTTTGGTTCCTAATCAAGAATATGTAGTGCATAAGAAACTTTCACAAAACCAAAGGGAACACTCGGCAGGATGTTTGCAAAACATTCCCTTCATTCATTCACATATCCACCAAGATTATGCATGATGTGTGCTTTAATCTTGGCTAAACAACCTGTGGTTAATTCAAATGATGATCAAGCACTAAAATCAACACACTAAGTCACAATTAAATCGGAGAATGAAACAAGAAATAGATAGATTAAATGAGAATTCTGAATTAACTACATTGCACTCTTGCAAGGCTACATCGAAAGAGAAAGTTCCTCATGGTACAAAACAAAGAGAATCAAATTAAACCTTGAAATCAAAGAAACACCTAAACATTCCAACAACTCAAACTTGAATTGTATGAACGTTTAGGCACTCTTATCTTCCATTCCTCATTCGTACAAAACAAAGAGTATTGAAATTAAACCTTGAAATCAAAGAAACACCTAAACATTCCAACAACTCAAACTTGAATTGTATGAACGTTTAGGCACTCTTATCTTCCATTCCTCATTCGTACAAAACAAAGAGTATTGAAATTAAACCTTGAAATCAAAGAAACACCTAAACATTCCAACAACTCAAACTCGAATTGTATGAACGTTTAGGCACTCTTCTCTTCCTCTTCGTTGTAGCACAAGGTCTAGGGATAGTTTGATGGTGTGAATGGTTTGGGGAGTGGTGGAAATGGAAGGATGGTGTTTGGATTGTAAGGGAGAGCACGGCACAAAGATGGTTTGATGGTCTACATTTCTGCAATGGATGAGTTTATGAATGGAATGGATGGACTTTGTGAAGGGCACGGCCCCAAGGGACCAATTTCTGTTGTGAATGAATTGTGTATGAAATGAGATGAATGAATGAGTATTTATAGGTGAAATGGGGGGGAACATGACAGCTAGGTTGCATGTGCTAATGCTGGAATGGTATGGTGAGTGAATGTGTGGCAATGAGTGTTGTTGGTGCTGAAAATGCATGTGTGTGCATGTGAAATCTGCCAAGATGCATGTGAATTAAAGGAATGCATGTGCAATGAAGTGGATTTTCTGATTGCATGTGGAAATGATGAATGAAATTCATGTGAATGACAGCTAGATATGTTGATGAATGCATGTGACTTGTTTGTGGTGAGTGAATGCATGTGCAAAGCTAAGGATGTATTTTCTGAATGAATGAATGTGCATGTGAATTAAAGCTAAAGTGGAATGACAATGGCATGTGGAATGTTTTAAGGGATGGAATGCATGTGGATATGCTGGAAATGCAATGGGAACTCACGGCATTGGGTGTTTGGGTTTGGAAATGCATGTGTTTGCATGTGATTGCTGTTTGTGTGAAGTGTGTGTGAATGCATGTGGATTAAAGAGTGAATGGTGGCTGCAATGATAAAGACATGTGGCTGAAATGAAAGGTGGAAATGGGAAGGAATGTGCACGGCAATGATGGTGAAAATGAATGCATGTGGCTGATTTAAAGAATAGATATGCATGTGAATTAAAAGTGTTGTGTTAGGTGATGGGTGCATGTTAAGTGATAAGTGATATGATATGTGGGTTAACTAATGAAGGAAATGCATGTGCAAAAACAATGTGTTAGAATGGATGTGTGTTATGCATGGCATGATTGGGATTAGGAAAGGTTTAAATGTCCTAAAACTAAAGAGAACAAGGTTCCAACACTTTGGCTCCAATTAGGTCTTCAATTTCGTCCAACACTTTGGCTCTAAGCATAAGCTATCCATCCTTAGCCCAAAAGTGCTCCAAAAGTCTCCAAAATGCATCTTTTTGCTCCTTTAGCCCTTTGGACCTACAAACACACGAAAATAGCTTAAAGTACTAAAATAACTAAAGAAACATAACGTAAATGCACGAGAACAAGCTATTTAAGTCGCATGAATATGCTCCTATCACAAATTGAATTCACAACTTATGAAATAACAATTGGATGTAATCAATTCATCTTGCAAGCATAATCATGGTATTGAATAGCCCCCTAGCCAAAAGGCTTAGTTCCTCATGTTCACAAAACAAAGGAAAACAGATTTATACATTGTAAATATAAGAAAGAGAACACCTAAATACTCCAACGATCCAATGTTGAATAGCTAGAATCTTCAAGCAATCTTCTTCCTCTCCTTTGCTACGGCACAAGAGGTTCTGGTGAGTTTAGGGAGTTATGGATGATGTAGAATGATGGATTTAGGTCTGGGATGGATGTAGGGGACGGCAAGGGTTGGTTTTGGGCAGAAATTATGGAGAATGGTGAAGTTTGGATGTGTTAGAGGGATGGGATGATTTTCTGGCGTGAATGGTGAATGAATGAAACCTTGTGGCTGCTACCAGGATGTTTCTTTATAGGATTTCAGGAATTAAAACCCTAGGTTATTTAGGTAAACAGAAATTAAGTCAAAAGCTTCTAGAAATAGGAAATCAAGTCAGAAATTTAAAGGAAAGTAATTAAAAGTTGCAGCAATGGCATAAAACACAAAAGGAATGTGTTTTAATGCAAGGAAATAGGAAAGAACCATCTCCCTTGCACGGCAAGGAAGAGGTGATGTGATATATAATAGCACACAAATTAAACCCTCTTTTTGAAAATTGTAGTATAGATATAAGTAGGGATCGTTCTAGGCCGGGGATTAGGAGGGATTGCTAATCTAATGAAAATTGACTCAAAGATATAAAAATATGCTTCAAAACACTTAAATAAACTCAAAGACTCTTCACTAAACTTGTATGACTCAAAACAACACAAAACAATCAAAAAGACTCAAACTAGACTCAAGGACTCAATATGGACGAAAATAGAATTGGTTTTGACTCAAAACACTCAAAAACACTAATTAGGACAGATTTGACACAACTAAATAAAGGGGATTGGGTTTTTGACGAATTTAAGATAAAAACAAGTAACTAAAAGACTTAAATAAACTTTGGACGAATTTAGGGATATGGATGGGTGATTAGCTAGCTAGAGGGTCCTTCTCCACACATGACACACTTGCATACAAATTGATTTCTAGTTGCTTTTCGATAAACCATGAACCTCAACACCCCAGATTAACCGTGACATCACTAATTAACCCTCAGATTTTCCTTAAGTTATTGGATTGGATGACATCATACGACAACCCAAAGCATTCTTCAAAAGTTCCCTACATGACATCATAATAGAGATACAATCAAAGATCATTACGTTCAATGAAAATCATAAGCATTGACAAAGCACTTGTAACCATGACATCATGATACTCATGCTAGGAATTTACTTAACATAATTGTGAAAACAACCTTAACTACCTGTGAACATAAGTTTGTAACGATTATGTGAAACTCTCTTATATTCTAGCACCAAATTCAAGCATGCAAATTAAGTGTGCACCCTTAATCAACAAACAAGAATAAGTTATCCATCAAACGGTTAAGTAAATTGCATTCACAATTTATGAAATCACAACTGGAATTAATCAATTCATATTGCAAATATAATCATGGTTTCAAAGTCTCCCCTAGCTAAAACAAGTTTGGCTCCTCATGTTTACAACAAAACAAAGAGAATATAAATTAAACATTGAAAACAAAGATAGAATACACCTAGAAACACTCCAGGTGGCTCCTCCTTCCTTCCTTGCTGCCAACAATGGGGATTTGTGTGAATTTAGGCTCTTGAGGTGTGGTGGATGGTGTGGTGTGAATTTGTGGTAGAGGGTGGTGGTTTTTGAGTGTTGTGGCATCAAGTATTTATAGGGTGAAGAGGAGGCACGAATTTGGTTTGAAAAGGAGAGGAATTAGGACTTCTAATCACCAAAGAACAAGGATACTTTCAATTGGATTCCAAGGAGGACAAGGATTGGTCTTTGTGGCAGATTCTAGAACTTCTAGAAGGGTTACATGTGGCATAAACTTAATCCATAAAATAGGGCTTCTAGAAGGGTTACATGTGGCATTGGGACTTCTTTCTCCAGATTTTTAGCCTTTCCTAGCTTCTCTTGACTTCAATTTCGTCCATCCACATTGCTCCATAGTTGAGCTATCCAATCCATGCCCAAAACTGCTCCAAATAGCCTCAAAATGCACTTTCTTGCTCCTTTTTCCATTAGGACCTAAAAACATACGAAAATAGTTTAAAAGACTAAAATAGATAGTAATTAAGTAACTAAAAACATACGCGCATAAATTAAACCCTCTTTTCGTCAAATTGTAGTATATATGTAAGTAGGGATCGTTCTGGACCGGGGATTAGGAGGGATTGTTAATCACTTGGATTTGACTCAAAAACGTAAAAACAAAGTTAAAAACGTTCACAAAGACTCAAAGGACTCAAAACAAGTTCAAAAGACTCAAAACTGCCTAAAAACACTAACTAGGCAGTTTCTGACCTTAAATCCAATGTTGGACGAATTTAAGATTATGGCTTGGTTCAAATGTAAAAACACAATATAAAACACTAAACTAGACTCAAAGAATGCAAAACTAAACACTTAAAACACTAAAACAAACCAAAAGACTCAAACATCACCCAAAACACTCAAAACTGCCTTAAAATCACTTTCTGGGCAGTTTTGAGCACTTTGGTGAATTTGGACGAAATTGGGAAATAAAATGAATCAAAACACTTAAAAGCACAAACTAAATTGGTTTCTAACTAAAATGGACATTAAAGTAAAGGGGGATTTATGTTTTGATTAAACTAAATGACAGATTGTAAATTAAAGCATAAGGAAAAGAAGTAAACACAAAATGAATGAATCAACAACTAATGAAATGAGAAAGCACAAATAGAGATGTAGCTAGAGATTCGATTTCACCATTGCTAAGCCAAGTCCATGCTTGTTAAGTCAGATTATACTCATCCCTCTACTTATTTCTTGAGTTTGTTTCACTTAGATATGATCAGCCATATGATGTGTGGATTTGATCAAATGTCCCTAATCATGAACCTAATTGTGATGTGCAACTTTGGTTCCTAATCAAGAATATGTAATGCATAAGAAACATTCACTAAACCAAAGGGAACACTTGGCAGGATGTTTGCAAAACATTCCCTTCATTCATTCACATATCCACCAAGATTATGCATGATGTGTGCTTTAATCTTGGCTAAACAACCTGTGGTTAATTCAAATGATGATCAAGCACTAAAATCAACACACTAAGTCACAATTAAATTGGAGAATGAAACAAGAAATAGATAGATTAAATGAGAATTCTGAATTAACTACATGGCACTCTTGCAAGGTTACATCGAAAGAGAAAGTTCCTCATGGTACAAACAAAGAGAATCAAAGAAACACCTAAACATTCCAACAACTCAAACTTGAATTGTATGAACGTTTAGGCCCTCTTATCTTCCATTCCTCATTCTTACAAAACAAAGAGTATTGAAATTAAACCTTGAAATCAAAGAAACACCTAAACATTCCAACAACTCAAACTTGAATTGTATGAACGTTTAGGCACTCTTCTCTTCCTCTTCGTTGTAGCACAAGGTCTAGGGATAGGTTGATGGTGTGGATGGTTTGGGAAGTGGTGGAGGAATGGAAGGATGGTATTTGGATTGTAAGGGAGAGCCACGGCAAGGGTGGTTTATGATCTACATTTCTGCAAATGGATGAGTGATGAATGGAATGGATGGACTTGTGAAGGGCACGGCCCCAAGGGACCAATTTCTGTTGTGAAATGAATTGTGTCTTAAATGAGATGAATGAATGAGTATTTATAGGTGAAATGGGGGGGTTATGGGTGTGTAAATGGACTGAAATGAAGAGGAAAACTTGCGGACAGAAAATGGAGCAATTAGAGTGTGTGTGATCCCCCAACATTCAGATTGGATCTGCCCTTTGTTTAACTCAGATGGCAGAGCTTAAGTGATGGAAATGATTGTGTTTCTGAGGTGGTAGACTCACGGCAAGGGTGTGATCTGCAAGGAAATGTTAATGTATTCAAAGAAGCACATGCTCTAGCTGCCACAAGTGAGTGGAACCTGCAAAGATGACTTGGACCACCAGAAAATGCTTTGTAAGAATCTGGAAAGGAGAAGGGATCACACGGCATGGACTAAGAATAATTGATTTTCTGGAATAATGGGTGAATAACAAAAGGGAAAGGTGCAAGCATGGGTTTTATTTAATTGAAGTGCATGTGTAGTGGCTTTGTGGCTGAAATGATGAATTGAGATGCATGTGAATGCAAAGGGAGGCCACGGCAATGAGTGGTGTGAATGATTGAATGTGTATGTGAATGGTGGAAATCTGAAAATGGCATAAAACAACTAGGCTAAGGGAAAGGCACGGCAAAGAGATGTTTGTTGATGTAAATGTGCAATGGTTGCAATGATGAAATGGATGGGAGTGCATGTGGATTTCTGCAAAGATGAAGTGTAGAAAGGTGATGGAATGCACGGTATGGTTGTGAATCATGCATGTGAATGCATGCTTTGGTATTAGAAGTACAAAATCTGCCTTGGAATCACATGGGAGTGCACGACATGAATGGTGTTTAGAAGTGTATAATCTGATGGGATGATATGGGAACACACGGTCAAGGTTGTGACATGCATGTGAATGCATGGTGTTGGAACCACTCAATCTGACTTCAATCTTTTTGCCTTGTTTAGATTCACCCAATATGGCCGAATTGCACTACATTCCCTCATTTGCCATCCAATTGATCCTATTACACCTTGGCTGCACACTAACACAAAACAATGTAAAACGCAACTAGTTCAATCCAAAACAATCACAAAAATGCCAAATAAGGAGGATATAAATGCATGCAAAGTGTGACTTATCAAATACCCCCAAACCTGGTTTTTGCTAGTCCTCGAGCAAACTTAAAACTAAAACACACAAAACACAAACATCTAACTAAACCACTTTCGCTGGCCAAACGATTGCACTGAGCATGTGCAACAAGCCTTTGAACCCCTAGGTGTCCCTAGTTGGAGGAGTTGTGTCTCCTGAGGGTTTACAGTGATGACACCCACAAACATCTACAAAATCTGCAAACAACTTGGTTAAAACATGCTTTAAACAAACTAATAAGAACCAATGAAGATTATGTCATTCATTCAACACAAAAGATTGCCACTTCAAAGAATCGTATCAATTGTAACGTATAAAGATATTTCTCCATGTTTTACAACTTCAAGGTCACCATACCCAAATGCTTAAGATAGAATTCGCCTCAACTCTACTCCTCACAGAATCCACTCAAGTTTTCACTCAGATCTTAAGGTTTAGTCTCTCAACAACATATATGAGTGAAATTATGTCAATGAAATCAAAATTCTCACATATGAAATCTGAAATGGAAGCACAGTTTCTGAGTAGATCTCATGAAATGAATCAAATGCTAAGAATATAGATAACACACACACTTACCATCACCCATGAATACATCCTCAATGATCAGCTAGGTCTTTCTCAAGATTGTAATGTAAGGCTTAGGTTATAGGTTACGAGAGAAGTGATATGAAACACTAGAGTTTGGGGCTTACCAAAGTGTTCTTGAGGATCATGCTCTTCACTTGCATTTGTTTTCTTTCTTCTTTGTTTTTGGCATCCATGCCCTATGTCTTATAATGAGGAGATTTGGAACTTGTATCCATTTTAATTCTCTTCTTTTCTTTTCTTTTTTTTTATAACCCCTCTTTTTTTTGTTTTTTTTTTTTTTTTTTTTTTAGAAACATCTTCAACATAGGTGCACTCGGTACATGCCACAATCTTGTTCTAAGCTCAATTTACTTTTAGTCTTCATCACCTTGGTATTCCCCAAACTATAAGGTATGGCTTGTAATGGGCTAGAATGTGGTGTGGGTGATGAAAGAATTGGGCTAAAGTGTTTGGCTGCAACGAGGGTGAATGGAATACACAAATGGGTAGGATTTAAGCCTTTTAGTAGTTAAACATGCATAGCCTAACATCATCTCATTGAGTTCATTCACGAATGATACTAAACACATGGTATCTGCAAAGAGAGTAATTCTTAGCATCCAATCAAAATAGAAGTAAAGAGATCATTTAAAGTGAAATTGAAAGAAAGAGATAGGAGTAGAAACACTTTAAACCCTCTCAAAGAAGCAAATAGGCTCAAAATAACTCACTAGGGTAGTCTCCACTATTCTTCTTCCAGAATTTGAGTATGGTACCTCTATCATCATAATTTCAAGAGTTATAGCTTTATAAATGACAACAAGATGCAACTCTTTTCCATAGCAACCTAATCGTTTGTTTTCAAACATAGTCCTCATATACATTCGTATTAGCATGCAAAAACACTCTTAACCGAAACTAACACATAAAACAAACACAAAACACAAACCTTCCAACCCACACCCCCAAACCAAATCCTTATCATTGTGTTGGAAGGTACCAAAAGACACAAACACACAAAAACGACTCAAAACACTCTTTTTAGGCTTTTCAAAACATATTTTTCAAATTTTTATATGATTTTCGGATTTATAATAACAAAACATAATAAAACACTCTAAAACATCTTAAAAACACCTTAAAACAGCAAGGAACAACATTTAAAGTTATGGGTGATAAAATCCCACGAATTTGCATTAACATCATTAGTTACCCCCCCACACTTAAATCAAACATTGTCCTCAATGTTTTAAGCATAGATTCACACAAAACATAAGTAAACACACAAAAAGCAACTAAACATACTAAACATGGCAGAATGTAATTAAACAAAGAGAAGAGTTTAGAGACGCAAATCTGGTTATGGAGTGTACATTCCATCTTCTCCTTGGTAATTGCATTGAGGCTTTGATCTTTGTGGTTCCACAGGCTTACTCTTGAACTGCACTGCTCCCATCGTTGATTTTCCTTTGTGCTACTTTTGAACTGGGCAGCAGGCTTCATTTGGTCTCCCCCGAAGGTCTGAGCTTACTCCTTTGGTCTGTTTCTTTGTTCAATCTTTCCAATTCGTATTGAAAAGGGTTGGAGAATAACTCAGCCTACGTTTGTCTCCACATGCTTCAATGTATCATTTTCCTTGCCTTGCTTGCTCCCCTTGCAGAAGTGGTCGAGAGCAACGCTAGGTAAGCAATCAGGAATGGATTCCAGGCAGTCGGTTCCAGAACAGAAGACTGACTCCAAGTGCCTTTGATTGCTTTTGTTTTACTTTGCCATGCGAGTAATAACAAGGACAAAGGAAAGGACAGGGAAAGAGCATGATATGAGATACTTTTGCTTTAGACCTTGATGATATGAGATACCTTTGCTTTTGAAGAAACGGCGAATGAAGCAGCACATGTATTTGTTGTGGTTGTCTCCACATGCTTCGATCGACCGTTTCCTTCTGCCTCATTTGTACTCCAGGTTTCTGGTATCTTCTTTGGGGGAGAAAAAATTGAGTATTTCAAGAGGCTTCGCTGGGAGTGCGCCCTCAAAGGTGAGGAAGAGTTGGGCATTTTCTTCAGGTTTGCCTTGCCATAAAGACGAAGGTCGACATATATAGAGATAATATCAAGTGGTGGTATTGTTCTTTTACCCGTGTCGACAAACGTCTCTTCGATTTCTGAACGGACGCCTCTTCGATTTCTGCACGACGCCCCTTCGATTTCTGCACGACACGTAGTAGTGCGTACGCGGCTCTGTCAGAGCTCTTTTGACAAAGTCGCACGCGTTTTCTGAAAAGCAGAGAAAGCGTCGCCGAAATTTACGCTTGTCGGCAAAAGTGTAGCTGCGATGATGACCTCCACGTGAACTTTTGACAAAGTTGAACACGTTTCTGAAAAGCCGAGAACGCGTCGCCTAACTTACGCCGGAAATTCCGGCTTTTTGAATTGATGGACGCGTCGCCTTGGCTTCTTATAGATGCATTGATCACCGCAACAAACATACTCTGAAGATTTCCCATTCTTTGAAAATCGACTCCGGCCCTTTGAGAATTAACTCCATCCACCCCATCTCTTTGAACACTTTTGAAAAAAAATGGCAAACCCATCGAACCTTAGCTTAGATTTGAGTCTCAGCAGCGATCCGGTTGCGCCCCGTCAAGGTAATGTATGGCGTCCTTCTTTTTTATCTTCTAACGGTCTTCTTACAGGTGAAGACTCCGTGATGCAGGACGCCACAACAGCTACAATAGTAGCTAGAAACCTCCTTACTCCAAAAGATAGTAGGCTGCTGTCAGGACGGTCCGATGAGTTGGCCGTTCAAGAGTCCCTCGCACTTAGTGTTCAGTGTGCGAGTTCTGTGTCCAACATGGGCCAACGCCTGCTTGCCCGCTCCCGTCAGGTGGAATCATTGATGGCGGAGGTGGAAAGTCTTAAGCAAGAGGTCAAACTGCTTAAGTACGAGAATAGAAGTTTGCATGTGCTTGCAAACAACTATTCGACGGGCATGAAGAGGAAGCTTGATGAGCTGCAAGAATCCAATGGTCGTATGCAAAGTGACCGTCAAAGTGACCGTCAAAGGCTTGCAACTTACTTCCAGCGGCATATTTTTCCTGGGTCATCCAGCGCTTGGCCAAGTATTGAGGCCTGGAATGCTCTAGCTCCGATGGCTTCCGCTCCGATGCCTCCCGCTTCTATGCCTCCCGCTTCTATGCCTTCCGCTCCTATGCCTTCCGCTCCGACGCCTCGTAGTGGGGCTTCACGTAAACAACCTTTGTGAAGCTCCAACTTTCTCCATGTTTAGTATCTTTTTTTTTTTTTTTTTTTTTTTTTTTTTTTTTTTTTTTTACTGAACATGCTTTGTTTTTATTCAGTGCATTGGGTTGCCTCCCAAGTAGCGCTTTCTTTTATGTCTTGCAGCCGGACGAAGAACCCAATCACTCCAGGATATGTTCACGAATCGGATGAGAACTCCGAGTCATAAACTAGTACCTAGAACAAGAAACAAAACACAAATCAGAAACTAAAACTAAAATACATAATAAAAACGAACAATCCAAGGAATTAGCAAATTTTCTAATCCCCGGCAACGGCGCCAAAATTTGATGCGAGAATTATACGCGCATAAATTAAACCCTCTTTTCGTCAAATTGTAGTATATATGTAAGTAGGGATCGTTCTGGACCGGGGATTAGGAGGGATTGTTATCACTTGGATTTGACTCAAAAACGTAAAAACAAAGTTAAAAACGTTCACAAAGACTCAAAGGACTCAAAACAAGTTCAAAAGACTCAAAACTGCCTAAAAACACTAACTAGGCAGTTTCTGACCTTAAATCCAATGTTGGACGAATTTAAGATTATGGCTTGGTTCAAATGTAAAAACACAATATAAAACACTAAACTAGACTCAAAGAATGCAAAACTAAACACTTAAAACACTAAAACAAACCAAAAGACTCAAACATCACCCAAAACACTCAAAACTGCCTTAAAATCACTTTCTGGGCAGTTTTGAGCACTTTGGTGAATTTGGACGAAATTGGGAAATAAAATGAATCAAAACACTTAAAAGCACAAACTAAATTGGTTTCTAACTAAAATGGACATTAAAGTAAAGGGGGATTTATGTTTTGATTAAACTAAATGACAGATTGTAAATTAAAGCATAAGGAAAAGAAGTAAACACAAAATGAATGAATCAACAACTAATGAAATGAGAAAGCACAAATAGAGATGTAGCTAGAGATTCGATTTCACCATTGCTAAGCCAAGTCCATGCTTGTTAAGTCAGATTATACTCATCCCTCTACTTATTTCTTGAGTTTGTTTCACTTAGATATGATCAGCCATATGATGTGTGGATTTGATCAAATGTCCCTAATCATGAACCTAATTGTGATGTGCAACTTTGGTTCCTAATCAAGAATATGTAATGCATAAGAAACATTCACTAAACCAAAGGGAACACTTGGCAGGATGTTTGCAAAACATTCCCTTCATTCATTCACATATCCACCAAGATTATGCATGATGTGTGCTTTAATCTTGGCTAAACAACCTGTGGTTAATTCAAATGATGATCAAGCACTAAAATCAACACACTAAGTCACAATTAAATTGGAGAATGAAACAAGAAATAGATAGATTAAATGAGAATTCTGAATTAACTACATGGCACTCTTGCAAGGTTACATCGAAAGAGAAAGTTCCTCATGGTACAAACAAAGAGAATCAAAGAAACACCTAAACATTCCAACAACTCAAACTTGAATTGTATGAACGTTTAGGCCCTCTTATCTTCCATTCCTCATTCTTACAAAACAAAGAGTATTGAAATTAAACCTTGAAATCAAAGAAACACCTAAACATTCCAACAACTCAAACTTGAATTGTATGAACGTTTAGGCACTCTTCTCTTCCTCTTCGTTGTAGCACAAGGTCTAGGGATAGGTTGATGGTGTGGATGGTTTGGGAAGTGGTGGAGGAATGGAAGGATGGTATTTGGATTGTAAGGGAGAGCCACGGCAAGGGTGGTTTATGATCTACATTTCTGCAAATGGATGAGTGATGAATGGAATGGATGGACTTGTGAAGGGCACGGCCCCAAGGGACCAATTTCTGTTGTGAAATGAATTGTGTCTTAAATGAGATGAATGAATGAGTATTTATAGGTGAAATGGGGGGGTTATGGGTGTGTAAATGGACTGAAATGAAGAGGAAAACTTGCGGACAGAAAATGGAGCAATTAGAGTGTGTGTGATCCCCCAACATTCAGATTGGATCTGCCCTTTGTTTAACTCAGATGGCAGAGCTTAAGTGATGGAAATGATTGTGTTTCTGAGGTGGTAGACTCACGGCAAGGGTGTGATCTGCAAGGAAATGTTAATGTATTCAAAGAAGCACATGCTCTAGCTGCCACAAGTGAGTGGAACCTACAAAGATGACTTGGACCACCAGAAAATGCTTTGTAAGAATCTGGAAAGGAGAAGGGATCACACGGCATGGACTAAGAATAATTGATTTTCTGGAATAATGGGTGAATAACAAAAGGGAAAGGTGCAAGCATGGGTTTTATTTAATTGAAGTGCATGTGTAGTGGCTTTGTGGCTGAAATGATGAATTGAGATGCATGTGAATGCAAAGGGAGGCCACGGCAATGAGTGGTGTGAATGATTGAATGTGTATGTGAATGGTGGAAATCTGAAAATGGCATAAAACAACTAGGCTAAGGGAAAGGCACGGCAAAGAGATGTTTGTTGATGTAAATGTGCAATGGTTGCAATGATGAAATGGATGGGAGTGCATGTGGATTTCTGCAAAGATGAAGTGTAGAAAGGTGATGGAATGCACGGTATGGTTGTGAATCATGCATGTGAATGCATGCTTTGGTATTAGAAGTACAAAATCTGCCTTGGAATCACATGGGAGTGCACGACATGAATGGTGTTTAGAAGTGTATAATCTGATGGGATGATATGGGAACACACGGTCAAGGTTGTGACATGCATGTGAATGCATGGTGTTGGAACCACTCAATCTGACTTCAATCTTTTTGCCTTGTTTAGATTCACCCAATATGGCCGAATTGCACTACATTCCCTCATTTGCCATCCAATTGATCTTATTACACCTTGGCTGCACACTAACACAAAACAATGTAAAACGCAACTAGTTCAATCCAAAACAATCACAAAAATGCCAAATAAGGAGGATATAAATGCATGCAAAGTGTGACTTATCACCCCACACTTGTTTTTCTTCAATTTTTAGAACAAAAGGAATTCCCTCTAAGTCATGCTTCACTATACTTTAAGAACAAGGGTATGGATAGTCCTATTCTAGGCTAGGTAGGGATAATGTGGGCTAACAAAGGCTCAAAGGGGTTGACATACAATACATATGCAAAGGGTAAGGCTTTTTGGCTTTCGTTTTAACTAAACAACTTCATCTTGTTTTATGTTATGCACTCAACTTTATGCTTTGAATGAAATGGGCATGAGTTCTAGTATTTGGAACTATAGTGATGAAACGCATTCTAAGTAGCAACCAAGCAAAGAATAATGAGATCATGCAACGACTTAGAAAACAAAAAATCAAGATTAATAACTGAGAGGAGCATATTTATGTGACTTAGTTGCTTGTTTTCGTGCATTTATGTTATTAGTTCTTAGTTATTTTAGTTCTTTAAGCCTCTTTTGTGTGTTTTCAGGTTCATAAGACGTATTTTGGCAAAATGATGCATTTTGGAGCCTTTTAGAGCAGTTTTGGGCTTATTTTGGATAGCTTGTATATGGAGCAAGGTGGATGGACGAATTTGGAGTCAAAAGAGGTTAGAAACATGCTACAAATCAGAAAAGGAAAGTTCATGACAAAGAAGATAAGGAAAGTGCAAGAAAAGAGGAAACATTATCCAAAACCTTATCCAACCTTATCTTATCCAAACCTTATCCTATCTTGTCCTAACCTAATCTTGTTCCACCTTAATCCTAGCTACAAGTGGACCTAAAAACATAATTTCTAGAGGCCCTATCTGACCCTAAAAGGGTGCCACACCTTTCCCTCTTTTATGCCTTCTAGAATACCCAAAATCAGCCATAAGACACTTAGTTTCTAGAAGGCCCAATTTTGGACGAAAATTCTTAACCTATTTCTAATTGGATTCTGATTTTAATTGGCCCTTTTTCTCTTGGATTTGGATTGTGTAAGTCCATATCTGAAACCAATTGGGCTAGGACTTAATTCCCAAACCCATGCCGCAACTTAGGGGCCCAAAACTTGTATCAGCTAGGTTAACCCTAAATCTGTTTGCTAGGGTTTCGGCCATGCTATATAAATATACCCATTAGTGTGCCGCTCCCCCCAACACATAACCGAGGCAGTCATTCATCATTCATGACAGAAATTCGTCCAAAAACACCCTAGGGCAGAAAAACACCCCAAAACACCATTCTAGCGCCCAGAAAATACAAGCAGCCGCTCCACCTTCTTCCACCTCTTTGCCGAGTTCTCCACCACCTTCCAACCATCAAACACCCATCCACACTCAACCTACACCCCTTGCCGTGCCTCTACACCACCCAAAATCCATTCTACATCATCAAAACAGCCCAGAAACCATCGTCATCCAATCTGCCGCAAGCAAAGGAAAGGAGACAGTTTCCCACAATTGTTTGGCTCTTCATTCTGAGTTGTTGAACAATTTTAGGTGTATTCTATCTTAAATTTCAATGTTTAATTCATGTAATCTTTGTTTTGCTTTGAGAATGATTGGCTAAATTCGTTTTGGCTAAGGGTGTATTCGAAACCATGATTATATATGTGAATTAAGTTGATTACTTCCAGTTATCGTTGCATAAGTTGTGAATACAATTTGCTTAACCGTTTGATTTAGAACTTATTCTTGTATGTTGATTGAGAGTGCACGCTTAATTTGCATGCTTGAATTTGGTGCTAGGATATAAGTTTGTTTCACCTAATCGTTATGAATTTATTTTCACAAGTAGTGAAGGTCGCTAGTCACGATCATGTTAAGTAGATTCCTGGCAAGAGTATCATGCTTTTCATAGTTACAAATGCCTTGTCGATGCTTATGATTTCCAAAGAACGTAATGATTCTAACTTATGTCTTTATCATGCTGTTCATATAGAGAATTTGTTAGGAATAATTTGTTTGCGATGCATATTCATCCAATTCAATGATTCTAGGGAAATTTGAAGGTTAATTTAAGCGGACCTAATTAACTTGGAGTGTCGAGGTTCATAACTTATTGAAGTGATAACTGGAAATTGATTTACGTTGCATATATTTCATGTGTGGAGAAGAACCCCTTAGCTATTCCATCATCCATTGATTCATCACAATTTTGTCTTACAATCTGTTTTCTTTACAATCTGCCCATTTAGTTTAAATTCGTCCAACCACAATCCCCCCATATTTTGTTGAGTCTTAGTCATTCAAATCTGTTTTATTTTGTGTTTTTAAGCATTTGGAGTCATAAACACTTTCAAATTCGTCCAAATCAAGTTCTAGTTTCTGTTTGAGTCAATTTGATTGTTTTAGGCAGTTTTGAGTGTTTCAAATCTGTTTTGAGTCATAGTAGTCTTGTTAAGAGTTTTTAAGTTTAGTTTTTGTGTTTTTAAGTCAATTCAAATTAGATTAGCACCCCTAGTTAATCCCCGGTTAGAACGATCCCTACTTACATCATTACTACAATTGTCACAAATAGGGTTTAATTTGTGTGTCAACATAATTTACACATCAATAACTCTCCAAATAAAGTTTAGGCTCAAGTCTTTCAGGGTTGTAGCATTAGTTTGAGTTTCTTCCTTCAAGCATGTTACAAAAACTGATTTTTTTCCTTTGTGATTACATGTGAATTCGTAAATGTCAACTACAACTAAGCATAAACCAAAGAGTATATCAAACTTCGATCCATGTTTGTAACTTTCTTTAATAGTCATGCAATTAAAAACCAAATCGTCATCATTGTGTTGGAAGGTATCCTAAGACACAAACAAACATAAAAACAAAAACGACTCTAAAAACAACTCTTTTTGGGTTTTTAAAACACTCCTTTTCGATTTTTTTTTTTTTTTTTCAAATTTTCGGATTTTCTGTTTAAGACACATAAAAGCACTTCAAAATACACTAAAAACACTTAAAAACAGTGAAAAACAACTTTAGAAATGATGGGTGATAAAATCCCACGAATTTGCATGAAAAACACTTTGTTTACCCCCCCCCCCCCCCCCGCCCCACACTTAAACCAAACATTGTCCTCAATGTTTTAAGCATAGACTAACAAACAAACAACCAAATAACAAAACTAACAAACACGACAAACATGGCAAAATAAAAGCAATAAAGAGTAGGGTTTAGGAACGCAAATCTGGTTATGGAGCCGGAGATTCCTAGGTCTTCTTTATTTGAATGCATGGGTTGCCTCCCAAGAAGCGCTTGCTTTAACGTCTTCCAGCCGGACGATACCTCCTTTTAAACTCCCCTAGTGCCCACGGCATGGAGGTGATCTTTGAATGGGAGGTGATACTTGAAATGATCCGGTAATGGTTTAAATTCTAGAGTGGGTGCCTGAATCATTAACAACACATTAGTATAAAACAAAATTGAAATTCGGGGAGGTGGCTTACCTGTGTGCTCCGACATGAACTCAAGAATAAACACCCCTTCGAAAGTTGTAGGACTAGAAAATTCAGCTAGATTTGGTGTTTTGAGAGTTATGACTTGTCCCGTGTCATAAAATCCAATTTCTTTGCGAATTGTTGTCTCAAGTATATCCTCTTTGACGAATTCTTGATATTCCACACTTTGCACCTTTGGAAGGGCTTCCAAGATGTCTTTTTCACTTTCTTCTTCCTTGGAATTCATGAACCTGCAAGGAATAGGGACATTTGGTGGAACGGGGTTAGAAATATGATAGGAGCATATTTAAGTGATTTAGTTAGCTTGTTTTCTTACATTTATGTTGTTAGTTCTTAGTTATTTTAGTATTTTAAGCTATTTTCGTATGGTTGTAGGTCCAAATGGTTAAAGTGGCAAGAAAGTGCATTTTTGTGCATTTTGGAGCAGTTTTGGGCATTAAATGGATTGCACATGCTTGGAGCAATGTTGATGGACGAAATTGAAGTCCAAAGGAGTCTAGGAATCTGCTAAGAAGATGGAAGAAAAGGAATCAACTACAAAGAAGGAAACATGAGTCAAACTTCCTTATTTTGACTTAACTTTCCTAATCTCTTCCTACCTAAGTTCCAGCAATTTTGAAGGGTTCCTAATTAATTTAGGACACTTAAATATATGTCTAGAAAACTTAGTCGTACTTCCTAATCCATGCCGCACCTATCTTTTCTAGATTTCCCTTTTTATTGCAGCAAATCTGATGTGAAATAAGATAGCACTCAAATTAAACCCTCTTTTTGACAATTGTAGTATAGATATAAGTAGGGATCGTTCTAGGCCGGGGATTAGGAGGGATTGCTAATCTAATGAAAATTGACTCAAAGATGTGAAAATATGCTTTAAAACACTTTAAATGACCTCACAAGACTCTTACTAACTTATCTGACCAAAAACAAACTTTAAAGACTCAAAACAACTTGAAACAACCAAAAAGACTCAATTTAGACTCTAGGACTTAATTTGGACGAAAATACACTTGGTTTTGACTCTAAAGACTCAAAAAGACTCTTTTGGACAGATTTGGAACAAATAAGAAAGGGGGTTTTGATTTTGGACGAATTTAAAAGAAAACAAGTAACTTAAAACTTTAAAACAGATTTTAGACGAATTTCAGAAAACTAATGGATGATGGGATAGCCAAGGGATACTTCTCCACACATGATACTTTCAAACATAAATTGATTTCCAGTTGCTTTTCCGATAAACCATGAACCTCAACACCCCAGATTAACCGTGACATCACTAATTAACCCTCAGATTTCCCTTAAGTTAGTGGATTGGATGACATCATACGACAACCCAAAGCATTCTTCAAAAGTCCCCTACATGACATCATCATAGAGATACGGTCAAAGATCATTACGTTCAATGGAAATCATAAGTATTGACAAAGCACTTGTAACTATCACATCATGATACGCATGCTAGGAATTTACTTAACATGATTGTGAAAACAACCTTAACTACTTGTGAATATAAGTTTGTGACGATTATGTGAAACACCCTTATATTCTAGCCCCAAATTCAAGCATGCAAATTAAGTAGGCCTCCCTAATAAACATACAAGAATAAGTTATCCATCAAACGGTTAAGTAAATTGCGTTCATAATTTATGAAATCACAACTGGACTTAATCAACTCATATTATAAATGTAATCATGGTTTCTGATAGGAGCATATTTATGCGACTTAGTTATGTTGTTTCCTTGCATTTAGTTACTTAATTACTATCTATTTTAGTCTTTTAAGCTATTTTCGTATGTTTTTAGGTCCTAATGGCAAAAGGAGCAAGAAAGTGCATTTTGAGGCTATTTGGAGCAGTTTTGGGCATGGATTGGATAGCTTAACTATGGAGCAATGTGGATGGACGAAATTGAAGTCAAGAGAAGCTAGGAAAGGCTACAAATCTGGAGAAAGAAGTCCAAATGCAAAGAAGATAAGGAAATAGCAAGAAATAAGGAACCTTATCCAACCTTATCTTATCCTATCCTAACCAACCTTATCCTTTCCTAACTCTAACATTATCTTATCTTATCCTATCCTAATCTTTTCCTACCTTAATTCCCAACTTCAAAGAGGACTCCTTTTCACATTAAATCACCTAAATATCAAGTTCTAGAAGCCCTATTTTCGTGCAATAAGTTTATGCCACATGTAACCCTTCTAGAAGTTCTAGAATCTGCCACAAGGACCATTCCTTGTCCTCCTTGGAATCTGATTGAAAGTATCCTTGTTCTTTGGTGATTTGGAGTCCTAATTCCTCTCCCTTTCAGCCCAAATTCGTGCCTTCCCTTCACCCTATAAATACATGATGCCACAACACTCAAAAACCACCACCCTCTACCACAAATTCACACCACACCATCCACCACACCTCAAGAGCCTAAATTCACACAAATCCCCATTGCTGGCAGCAAGGAAGGAAGGAGGATTCACCTGGAGTGTTTCTAGGTGTATTCTATCTTTGTTTTCAATGTTTAATTTATATTCTCTTTATTTTGTTGTAAACATGAGGAGCTAAACTTGTTTTAGCTAGGGGAGACTTTGAAACCATGATTATATTTGCAATATGAATTGATTAATTCCAGTTGTTATTTCATAAATTGTGAATGCAATTTACTTAACCGTTTGATGGATAACTTATTCTTGTTTGTTGATTAAGGGTGCACACTTAGTTTGCATGCATGAATTTGGGGCTAGAATATAAGGGAGTTTCACATAATCGTTACAAACTTATATTCACAAGTAGTTAAGGTTGTTTTCACAATCATGTTAAGTAAATTCCTAGCATGAGTATCATGATGTCATAGTTACAAGTGCTTTGTCAATGCTTATGATTTTCATTGAACGTAATGATCTTTGACCGTATCTCTATTATGATGTCATGTAGGGGACTTTTGAAGAATGCTTTGGGTTGTCGTATGATGCCATCCAATCCAATAACTTAAGGAAAATTTGAGGGTTAATTAGTGATGTCACGGTTAATCTGGGGTGTTGAGGTTCATGGTTTATCGAAAAGCAACTGGAAATCAATTTGTATGCAAGTGTGTCATGTGTGGAGAAGAATCCTCTAGCTATCTAATCATCCATCGTTTTTCCCAAATTCGTCCAAATCCTATTCAAGTCTTTTAGTTACCTGTTTTTATCTTAAATTCGTCAAAAACCTAATCCCCTTTATTTAGTTGTGTCAAATCTGTCCTAATTAGTGTTTTTGAGTGTTTTGAGTCAAAACCAAACCTATTTTCGTCCAAGTTGAGTCTTAGAGTCTAGTTTGAGTCTTTTTGATTGTTTTGTGTTGTTTAGAGTCTTTTAAGTTTGTTTTGAGTCATATAAGTTTAGTTAAGAGTCTTTGAGTTTATTTAAGTGTTTTTAAGCATATTTTTGTATCTTTGAGTCAGTTTTCATTAGATTAGCAATCCCTCCTAATCCCCCGCCTAGAACGATCCCTACTTATATCTATACAGCAATTGTCAAAAAGAGGGTTTAATTTGTGTGTTATAGAGTGTAAATTCCATCTTCTCCTTGGTAATTGCATTGAGGCTTTGATCTTTGTGATTCCACAGGCTTACTCTTGAACTGCGCTGCTCCCATTGTTGATTTTCCTTTGTGCTACTCTTGAACTGGGCAGCAGGCTTCTTTTGGTCTCCCCCGAAGGTCTGAGCTTACTCTTTTTGTCTGTTTCTTTATTCAATCTCTCCAATTCGTATTGAAGAGGGTTAGATGATACTCAGCATATGCAGTTGTTGCTTGTCTCCACATGCTTCAATGTATCATTTTCACTTGCCTTACTCGCTCCCCTTTGCAGAAGTGGTCCCTTCTCTGGAAGTGTGTCAACCGTTGAAGATGACTACTCGAGAGCAACTCTAGGTAAGCAATCAGGAATGGATTCCAGGCAGTCGGTTCCAGAACAGAAGACTGACTCCAAGTGCCTCTGATTGCTTTCGTTTACTTTGCCATGCGAGTAATAACAAGGACAAAGAAAAGGACAGGGAAAGAGCATGATATGAGATACTTTTGCTTTAGACCTTGATGATATGAGATACCTTTGCTTTTGAAGAAACGGCAAATGAAGCAGCACATGTATTTGTTGTGGTTGTCTCCACATGCTTCGATCGACCGTTTCCTTCTGCCTCATTTGTACTCCAGGTTTCTGGTATCTTCTTTGGGGGAGAAAAAATTGAGTATTTCAAGAGGCTTTGCTGGGAGTGCGCCCTCAGAGGTGAGAAAGAGTTGGGCATTTTCTTCATGTCTGCCTTGCCATAAGAGATGAAGGTCGACATATATAGAGATAATATCAAGTGGTGGTACTGTTCTTTTACCCTTGTCGACAGACGTTTTGATCCCGCAAATCCGGCTTTTTGAAATAGTGACGCCCTTTCGATTTCTGAGCAGGCGCCCCTTCGATTTCTGAACGACGCCCCTTCGCTTTCTGAACGACACGTGGTAGTGCAGATGTGGCTCCTTTTGACAAAGCTGCACGCGTTTTCTGAAAAGCGGAGAAAGCATCGCCGGACTTTGCGCTTGTCGGCTAAAGATGTGTAGTTGCGATGATGGCCTCCACGTGTTTTCTGAAAAGAAGAAATCTTTTGACAAAGTTGAACACGTCTTCTGAAAAGCCGAGAAAGCGTCGCCAAAATTACGCCGGAAATTCCGGCTTTTTGAATCGGTGGACGCGTCGCCTTGGCTTTTTATAGAGCTATCGATCACCACAACAAACACAATCTGAAGATTTCCCATTCTTGAAAATCGACTCCGGCCCTTTGAAATTTAACTCCTTCCACCCCTTCTCTTTGAACACTTTTGAAAAATGGCAAACTCATCGAACCTTAGCTTAGAATTGAGTCTCAGCAGTGATGCGGGCGCGCCGCGTCAAGGTAACGTATGGCGCCCTTCTTTCTTATCTTCTAACGGTCCTCTTACAGGTGAAGACTCCGTGATGCAGGACGCCACAACAGCTACAATAGTAGCTAGGAACCTCCTCACTCCAAAAGATAGTAGGCTGCTGTCAGGACGGTCCGATGAGTTGGCCGTTCAAGAGTCCCTCGCACTTAGTGTTCAGTGTGCGAGCTCTGTGTCCAACATGGGCCAACGCTTGCTTGCCCGCTCCCGTCAGGTGGAATCATTGATGGCGGAGGTGGAAAGTCTTAAGCAAGAGATCAAACTGCTTAAGTACGAGAATAGAAGTTTGCATGTGCTTGCAAATAACTATTCGTCGGGCATGAAGAGGAAGCTAGATGAGCTGCAAGAATCCAATGGTCGAATGCAAAGTGACCGTCAAAGGCTTGCGGCTTTCTTCCAGAGGCACATTTTTCCTGGCTCATCAAGTGTTCCACCAAGTGTTGAGGCCTCGAATGATCCATTTTCAACGTCTCCCGCTCCGATGCCTCCTGCTCAGATGCCTCCCGCCTCTAGAGTGGTGCCACGTAGTGGGGCTTCAAGCAAACGACCTTTGTGAAAGTCACAGCCTATTATTTGTTTAGCAGTGCCTATCAATAAATCAAACATTTTCTCAATGTTCCAATCATATTCTCACACAATTAACAAACAAACAAACAAAATAACAACTAAACAACCTAACATGGCAGAAACGAAAAAGCAACAAAGAGAAGAGTTTTAGGAATCTGGAATTGGAGTGCTTTCTAAGTCTTCCTTTGTTGAATGCATGGGTTGCCTCCCAAGTAGCGCTTTCTTTTACGTCTTGCAGCCGGACGGTACCTCCGTTTAAGCATGACTAGGTTCCACGGCATGGAGGGGTACCTCCTCCACGACATGCTCCTCAAACGTCTCGTAATAGGGCTTCAATCGATGCCCATTCACTTTGAATTCTTGCTGCGTCCTTGAACTTTTGATTTGCACTGCACCATGAGGGAAAACATTAGTGACAATAAAAGGACCAACCCATTTGGAACGTAACTTACCCGGAAACAATCGAAGGCGAGAATTGAACAACAACACTTTCTGCCCAATAGAGAACGTCTTGGCACGAATCATCTTGTCATGGAATGCCTTCGTTTTCTCCTTGTAAATCCTGGCATTCTCATATGCTTCATTTCGGATTTCATCAAGCTCACACAATTGAAGCTTCCTATGTAAACCTGCGGCATCAAGGTCCATATTGAACGTTTTGACGGCCCAATGTGCACGATGCTCTAATTCGACGGGGAGATGGCATGGCTTCCCATAGATGAGCCGAAAAGGTGACATCCCAATGGGGGTTTTGTAGGCAGTGCGATTCGCCCACAATGCATCGTTTAAGCGCAAACTCCAATCCTTTCTTGTAGGCCCCATGGTCTTCTCAAGAATCTGCTTGATTTCCCTATTCGAAACCTCGGCTTGCCCGCTCGTTTGAGGATGATAAGGTGTGGCCACCTTATGCATGACATTGTATTTCTTGAGCAACACCTCGATGGTTCGATTGCAAAAATGGGAACCTCCATCACTGATTAGCACTCGTGGCATTCCAAACCTTGCAAAAATGTTAGTTTTCACAAAATCTGCAACAACTCGAGAATCATTAGTTCGGGTGGCTTTTGCTTCTACCCATTTCGACACATAGTCCACAGCAAGCAATATATAAAGAAACCCATGTGACGAAGGAAAGGGACCCATAAAATCAATACCCCAAACGTCAAAGATTTCAACACTAAAAATGGGGGTTTGCGGCATTTGTTGTTTAGGACCAATATTGCCCGTTCTTTGGCATCTATCACAAGACATGCAAAATGTTCTAGCATCCCTAAAGATGGTAGGCCAATAGAAACCACATTCTAACACCTTAAGTGCTGTTCTTTGAGTGCCAAAGTGTCCCCCACAAGCATAAGTGTGACAAAAGGTTAGAATAGCATTAAACTCAGAATCGTGCACACACCTACGTATAACTTGGTCAGGGCAATATTTCCATAAATATGGGTCATCCCACACATAAAACCGTGCATCATGCCTAAGTTTATCACGTTGGTGCCTAGTGAGCTCACTTGGAATACGTTTTGACACCAAAAAATTAACAATATCGGCATACCAAGGTGCACTAACCTTAATGGACAGCAATTGTTCATCGGGGAATGTCTCGGCAATGGGTAGGGCCTCTTCATTGTGCACCATTCGGCTTAGGTGATCAGCCACCACATTTTCACTTCCCTTCTTGTCCCGAATCTCTATGTCGAACTCTTGAAGTAGCAACATCCATCGAATTAGCCGTGGCTTGGCCTCCTTTTTAGTGAGCAAGTACTTCAGAGCTGCATGATCAGTGAAAACAATTACTTTAGTACCAATTAGATATGATCGAAATTTATCTAAAGCAAAGACAACGGCAAGAAGTTCTTTTTCCGTAGTGGAGTAGTTCAATTGTGCATCGTTCAATGTCCGTGAAGCGTAGTAGATGACATGCGGCCTCTTGTCCTTTCTTTGTCCTAAAACTGCTCCTAAAGCATAGTCGGACGCATCACACATGAGCTCGAAAGGTAGACTCCAATCCGGTGGAACAATGATGGGTGCCGTGGTCAACAACTTCTTAAGTTGGTTGAATGATGTCGTGCACTCCTTGGTGAATTCAAACGTCACGTCTTTTTGTAGGAGACGGCAAAGAGGTTGTGCAACCTTCGAGAAATCCTTGATAAACCTACGATAGAATCCTGCATGGCCAAGAAAAGAACGAACCTCTCTAACTGAAGTTGGAGAGGGTAAGTGGCGCACAAGATCTATTTTCGATTTATCCACTTCAATTCCTCTTTCAGAAACAATATGCCCTAGAACTATGCCTTGTCTAACCATAAAGTGACATTTTTCCCAATTAAGCACAAGGTTAGTTTCTACACATCGTTTCAAAATTATTGTGAGATTTTCCAAACAACCATCAAATGAATCACCAAACACACTGAAATCATCCATAAATACCTCAATAATCTTTTCCACAAAATCTGAAAAGATACTTACCATACACCTTTGAAACGTGGCCGGAGCATTGCATAAACCAAAAGGCATGCGACGATAAGCAAAAGTACCAAAGGGGCACGTGAAAGTTGTCTTTTCTTGGTCATCCGGCGCTATGACAATCTGATTATATCCAGAATAACCATCAAGGAAACAATAAAAAGAATGACCGGCTAACCTTTCAAGCATTTGATCAATGAACGGCAAAGGGAAGTGATCCTTCCTTGTGGTGGCGTTGAGCTTCCTATAATCAATGCACACTCGCCAACCTGTTTGGATACGGGTTGGCACAAGCTCATTCTCAGCATTCTTCACCACTGTCACTCCGGACTTCTTTGGAACACATTGCACCGGTGACACCCAACGACTATCAGAGATCGGATAAATCACTCCACAATCAAGAAGTTTGATAATCTCCTTTTTCACAACTTCCATCATTGGAGGGTTGAGACGGCGCTGAGCCTCTCGAGTTGGTTTAGCCCCCTCCTCTAGAAGTATGCGATGCATGCACGTAGTCGGGCTAATTCTCCTAATATCGGCCAAAGTCCACCCAATGGCCGTCTTGTGCTCTTTCAACACTCGGATCAACTTCTCCTCCTCTGTGGCGGTGAGTGATGAGGAGACAATGACGGGCAATGTCTCGTTGTCTCCCAGATAGACGTACTTTAAATGATCGGGCAACGGTTTAAGCTCAAGTACGGGTGCCTGAATCACTGAGGGTAACAACTTATTAGTGGAAACTGAATTTGAAATTGGGTTAGAAGGCTTACCATGGTGTTGAGGTAGTGACTCAAGGGCAGCCACTATCTCGGCCTCCTCCACACTTCTAGGCATGGCAAAACCAGATTTTTGCCCAATTCCTTGTGAAATTGTTGTTTCAAGTGTATCCTTCTCCAAACAATCGAGAAAATCTTGCGCCAAATCATCAATTATATCAATAGAAAAGCAAGAATGATCGTCCTTAGGAAATTTAATACTTTCAGAAAGATTGAAATCAATGACTTCCCCATCAAATTCCATCGTTAAAGTTCCTTTAAACACATCTATCTTGGTGCGGGCTGTTTTCATGAAGGGCCTCCCTAATAGAATCGGCAATGGGGTGGAATGGGGTGAATCCTCCATGTCAAGCACGTAGAAATCCGCTGGAAAAATCAAGTTACCAACCTGTACCAAAACATCTTCCAAAACACCCTTTGGATATGCATTAGAACGATCGGCTAATTGAATTATCACACCATCATTTTTAAGCTCACCTAAGTTCATAGATGCATAAATAGAGTATGGCATAACATTAATCGAAGCCCCTAAGTCTAACATGCATTGTTCAAACTTAGTATTACCCATAACGCACGGAATTGTAAAACTACCCGGATCTTTGCATTTAGGGGGTAATTTCCTTTGTAACACAGCAGAGACATTTTCACTTACTTGAACCACCTCTTTGTTTGAAATCCTTCTCCTTGTTGTACAAAGTTCTTTTAAAAACTTAGCATACCTCGGGACTTGCTTAATCGCATCAAGGAGCGGGATATTGACTTGAACTTTCCGAAAGGTCTCTAGAATGTCCTTCTCAGCTTCTTCCTTCTTTGATTGCCTAAACCTGCCAGGAAAGGGCACATTTAGTGGAATAGAACTAGAAAAAATTGAATTGGGACTTACCTTGGTGGTTTGGAACGGTTTAGGAAGACTAGATGAATTCGGCAAGGTTTGGTCATCCTTGGTTGTGGGCTTTGCTCCCCGTGCTTCTTCTTGCAGCAACTTGTCCTCCTCGTCTTGACTTGATTTGGATGTACTTGAGTCCGTTCCAACCTGTTTACCACTTCTCAACATGATGGCCTTAGCGGTTTCAAATCCTCCCTTCGGGTTCATAACGGTTGAACTAGGCAATGTGCCTTGTTCTCTAATTTGCCCCATAAACTCGGCAATTTGACCCATTTGCTTCTCCAAATTATCCACCCGTTTGTCTTGGATTTGTCTCTCCTTATTTTGAGTTTGTACTTCCTGCGTTAAAGTAGTAAGTAACTTAACAACTTGATCATTATCCAAAGACATACCTGAGGTTGTTGGGGCAGATTGCACTTGGTTTTGATTGGGGATGAATGGCTTTGTATAAAAGCCCGGTGGTTGCTGCCTAAATCCTCCTTGTTGTTGGGGTTGTTGAGGATCCCGCCATTTGAAATTTGGATGGTCCCTCCACCCCGGATTGTAGGTATTAGAGTATGGATCATGGCGTGGTTGATTTTGGTTCCCAAAACCCACGGCATTGGCAGATTCCCAACCTCCATTCTCTATTAACTGAGGGCACGTCTCCGATGGATGCCCTTGCATTGAACACACGCCACACACTTGGTTTTCTTGTGGTTTTGACCCCTTGACAACCTGAGACACAAGAGAAGTAAGATTAGCCAATTGTGACTGAATATCAGAAATTGCACTTACCTCATTCACACTTTGTTGTCGTGGCCCCTCTCTTTGTCCAACACCTTCATATTGTTGAGCGTTGTGTGCTCGGTTGGCAATTAGAGCTTTGGCATCCATTAGAGTCTTGTCCACTAATGCACCACCCGCCGAAGCATCTAGCATTTGACGTTCCATGGGAAGGAGTCCCTCGTAGAAATATTGAATGAGCAGCTCCTCCTTCATTTGGTGCTGTGGACATGAAGCAACAAGTGATTTAAAACGTTCATAATAAGATGGAAACGACTCACCTTGATTTTGTTGAATGCCACTAATTCGTTTCCTCAAGAGAATGATCTTTGCAGTGGGAAAAAATTTCTCTAAGAATGCACGTTTCATACTTTCCCAAGAATTGACAGTTCCAGGAGACAATTCAAACAACCAATCTTTGGCCTTGTCCATAAGTGAGAATGGAAAGGCCTTCATCTTCAAAATACTCCCATCAACGTTG
Organism: Pyrus communis; assembly: GCF_041283825.1. Lineage (NCBI taxonomy): Eukaryota > Viridiplantae > Streptophyta > Magnoliopsida > Rosales > Rosaceae > Pyrus > Pyrus communis. Next base: position 20,995,925 of record NC_142565.1, read on the forward strand.
ATGGGTGTCATACATGAGCAAACTACCTCAAATTCCTTAAGATGTTTGTTAGGATCTTCCATGGACAACCCATGGAATTTAGGAATATGATGTAATAAACTAGACTTAAGTTCAAATTCTTCTGTCTTACCTTCAGCTGCCGTAGGGTATTGTATGCATAAAGGAGCGGCATTGCCCATACCTGAGGCAGAGAGCTCCTTGATGGTTCGATTGTCCACTGCCATGGTTGGTACTTCTTCTTTAAATTCAGGTTCGGGACTAGGAGGATTAGATGCTTGTGATTTCTTTTTCCTTCTCAAAGTCCTCTCGAAATCACCGTCAAAGTCGGAGATATGCTCACGAACAGGTTGTGAGCTACGGGTCATAAACTAGTACCTACACACAAGAGTAAACAAGATAAGTAATCAACTTAATAGACTTGGCATAAAAAACAAAACACATACACACGGTGCAAAAAAAAAAAAAAAAAAAAAAAAAATTAAAACAAAACAGAAACTAAACAATTTAAACAAGACTCAAGATAAGGGATTAGCAAATTTGCCAATCCCCGGCAACAGCGCCAAAATTTGTTGCGATAATTATACGCACACAAACTAAACCATATTTGTGACAATTGTAGTAATGATGTAAGTAGGGATCGTTCTAACCGGGGATTAACTAGGGATGCTAAACACTTGACTCAAATAAATAAAACTAACTTTTAAAACACTAAGACAAACTAAAAGACTCAAAACAAGTTCAAAAGACTCCAAATACTTAAAAACATAAAATAAGACAAATCAAATGATTAAGACTTAACAAGAGAAGGGGGGGGGGGAGTTTGATTTGACGAAAATTGAAATAACAAAACAAGTTAATAAACTAAGCAAATTGTAAAACGAATAAACGTAAATATGAATGTGATGAAAATATGGATGATGGAATAGCCAAGGGGTTCTTCTCCACACATGTTACACTTGCATACAAGATTGATTCTCAGTTGGTCTTTCGATAAATTATGAAACTCAATGCTCCAAGTTAATTAGGTCCGCTTAAATTACTTTCAGATTTCCCTAGATTCATTGGATTGAATGGAATACGCATTACAACCAAATTATTCTTAATCAAAGTCCCTAACTATGGAATACGCATGATAGAGACATTCAACCAAGATCATTAAGTTCAATGAAAATTATAAGTGTTGACGAGGCATTCGTTACTATGGAATACGCATGAAACTTATGCCAAGAATTCGTTTAACGCGATTATTTATAAGCAACCTCCACTACTTGTGAATATAAGTTCGTAACTATTAGGTGAAACTCACTTATATTCTAGCGTCATATTCATGCATGAAAATTAAGCGCGCATTCTTAATAAACGTACATAAATAAGTTATCAATCAAACGGTTAAACGAATTGAATCCACAACTTATGAAATTCCAACGAAAGTAATCAATTCATATTGCAAGTATAAACATAGTTTCGAATCACCCCCTAGCTAAAGGGGGGTTTAGTTCCTCATAACTTTGAAATCAAAGAAACACCTAAACATTCCAACAACTCAAACTTGAATTGTATGAACGTTTAGGCACTCTTCTCTTCCATTACAAAACAAAGAAAATTGAATTTAAACATTGAAATCAAAGAAACACCTAAACATTCCAACAACTCAAACTTGAATTTTATGAACGTTTAGGCACTCTTCTCTTCCTCGTTGTTGTAGCACAAGGTCTAAGGTGAGCTTTGGGGATTATGTGAAGTGTTTTGGAGGGATGGAAAGTGGTTGGATAGTGGCTGCAATGGAGGAGAAAAACTGCACAGAAATGGAAGGATATGCACGGCTATGGATATGTGTTTGTGTTGTGAATGGAATGAATTTCTGAAAATGGAAGAGTGTATTAGAATGAATGCAATGGATGCTTATTTATAGGTGAAATGAGGGGAACATGACAGCTAGGAGGGAATGTGGCTGCATGTTTGAATGATTAAAGGATGCATGTGGGTTGGAAATGCATGTGCAATGAATATGTGGCTGAAATAAACAAAGAGTGAGGGGAATGATATGCACGGTTTTGGGAGAAAGGTGAATGAATGTGCATGTTTTGCACGGCAAAGGGGAATGGGTGATGTGTGATTGAATGATTAAAGTACATGTGGGTTGTTTTAAAGGATGGAATGCATGTGAATATGCTGGAAATGTAGGGAACTCACGGCATGGGGTTGTTGTTGGTGTGTGAATGCATGTGTTGAATTGGTGGTGCAATGATGAAAGAGTAAGTGCATGTGTGTGTGAATGGTGGTAGCTAGGGTGAATTATGATGAATGCATGTGGAATAAAGATGGAGAAGGTGGTGTAATGATGAAGTGGAATGGCTGAAAATGCAAAGGGGGAGTGCAAGGCACGGCAATGGGTGTTTCTTGATGGTTTTGGGGTTGTGATGCATGTGAATGCATGTGGCTAAGGGTTGTTGATTGGGCTAGAGGTTTTGCATGGCTCAAAGGATTGTTTGATTGGGCTAGGCCCTTTGTTTTATGTCCAAAGTGCATACAAGGCTTTCAAATTCGTCCAACACTTTGGCTCCAAGCATATGCTATCCATTCCAAGCCCAATTTTGCTCCAAAATGCTCCAAAATGCATCTTTTTGCTTCCTTAGCCATATGAACCTAAAAACACACGAAAATGGCTTAAACTACTAAAACAACTATGAATTAACAACATAGATGCACGAAAACAAGCTAAGTAAGTCGCCTAAATATGCTCCTATCATCCATCCTCTTTGCTCCATGGTTAAGCTATCCAATCCATGCCCAAAAATGCTCCAAATAGCCTCAAAATGCACTTTCTTGCTCCCTTTGCATTTAGAACCTAAAAACATACGAAAATGTCTTAAAAAACTAAAACAACTATGAATTAACAACATAAATGCACGAAAACAAGCTAAGTAAGTCGCCTAAATATGCTCCTATCACATCACAGTTAACTTGGGGTGTTGAGCATCATAGTTAGTGAAAAGCAATTGGAAAATCGATTCATATACAAATCTGTCATGTGTGGAGAATGGACCTCTAACTAATCCATCCATCATCTTGTTTCCAAAAATTCGTTTACAATCTGCCTAGTTTTATAACTTGTTTTGTTATTTTAATTTTCGTCAAATCAAAACCCCCCTTTACTTTCTTGTTCTATAGTGTTTAGAATCTGTTTAGTTTGTGTTTTAAAGTGTTTTGAATCAACCTATAATCTTAAATTCGTCCAAAATTGTGTTTGGAGTCAGAAACTGCCTAGTTAGTGTTTTTAGGCAGTTTTGAGTCTTTTGAACTTGTTTCGAGTCTTTGTGAACGTTTTTAACTTTGTTTTTTATGTTTTTAAGTCAGTTTAGAGGTTTTAGCAAGCCCTCCTAATCCCCGGTCCAGAACGATCCCTACTTGCATCCTTACTACAATTTGACAACAAGAGGGTTAATTTGTGTGCTTAACTATTTTCGCATCAACTACTTGTGAATATAAGTTTGTAACTATTAGGTGAAACTCCCTTATATTCTAGCATCATATTCATGCATGAAAACTAAGCGTGCACTCTCAATAAACATACACGAATAAGTTATCAATCAAGCAGTTAAAAAAGTTGCCACAACTCATGAAATTCCAACTGAAGGTAATCAATTTATATTACAAGCATATACATGGTTTTGAATCACCCCCTAGCTAACTAGGGGTTTAGCCTCTCATGTTCACAGAAAGAGAAACAAAATTGAAATTAAACATAGAGAACAAAAGATTGATTACACCTAAAACGCCCAACGATTCCACTTTCAATTTCTGCACGTTCAAGCTCCTCTTTCTTCTTCTCCTTGCTGCGGCACAGAGGTCTTAGGGTGATTTTGGATGTGATTTTGGTTTAGGAAGGGATTTAGGATGGTAAAGGGTTGCGGCAGAGAGGTGGAAGGTGGCTGCAATGGTGTGTAAGTGTATGGAGGTGTAGAATGGTGGCTGCAATGGATGGAAGGTGGAAGAATGATGGTGGCTGCGGCAATGTATGGAATGATGAATGAATATCCCTAGGGTGCGGCTTAAGTCCAAGTATATAAAGGGTTTTCAGAAATTAAAACCCTAACTTATTTTGGTTAACTAAAATTAAGTCAAAGGCTTCTAGAATTAGGAAATCAAATCAGAAACTAAAAGGAAATTGGCTAAAATATGCGGCTTAATGCTTTAGGAAAGGTGAAGTGTCCTAAAACTGAAGGGAAAAGGGGTCCCTTGCATGGCAAGGCATGGGGAGAAAGGGAAAGGTGCGGCAAAGGTCCCTAAGGGGTCTAGGGCCTTTGTTTTGTGTCCTAAAGTGCATACAAGGCCTTCAAAGTGGCTGGAAAATAAGGACTTTTAAGATTAGGAAAGGTTACCAAAATGGGAAACCTTGGCTTAACTTTACTACTTCAAGTAGGAATCCTTGTTGGAGTAGGAATCCTTGTTCTTCTAGGAATCCTCATGTGAGTAGGAATCCATCTTCAATTAGGAATTCATATTTCTTCAAGTCTTCAACTCATTCATTCCTCTTTTGCTCCAAAAGACTCCAATTTGGATCTTCTTGCACACTTTGGCTTTATATTCTGAAAACACAAAAAAGTGACTTTAAACACTAAAATAACTAAGGAAACATAACATAAATGCAGGAGAACAAGCCAATTAAGTCGCATAAATATGCTCCTATCAGAGAGTATGAAAATGGCGTTTTTGGAGAAGTTTTTCCCAACTTCTCGAGTCATTCTTTTATGTAAAAGAATTAGTGGCATTCAGTAAAATCAAGTCGAATCATTTCCAACTTATTATGAACGTTTTAAAACCCTTGTTGCTTCATGTCCACAGCACCAAATGAAGGAGGAGCTTCTTCTTCAATATTTCTACGAAGGGCTTCTACCAATTGAACGTCAAATGCTAGACGCCTCAGCGGGGGGAGCTTTAGTGGACAAAACACCTATGGCCGCCAAGACTCTCATTGCCAACCGAGCTTTGAATGCTTAACAATACGAAGGAGTTGGCCAAAGAGACATGCCACGGCAGCAACAAGTTAATGAGGTAAGTGCTATTTCCGAACTTCAAAATCAAATGGCTAATCTTACTCTTCTTCTTTCGCAGGTGGTTGAAATACCAAAGGTACAAAGTGTGGTTGTTTGTTGCATGTGCTCCATGAATGGACATCTCACGGACAAGTGCCCTCAATTGATTGAGAACGGCGGGTGGGAATCTGCCAATGCCGTGGGTTATGGGAGCCAAAACCAACCAAGGAGTGATCCTTTCTCTAACACATACAATCCCGGCTGGAGAGATCATCCAAATTTCAAATGGAGGGAGCCACAACAACCCCAACAACAAAGCACATTTAGGCAGCAACCTCCGGGATTTTACCAAAGGCCGTATGCACCCACACCACCCCAAGCACAACCTACACAACCCAAATCAGGTTCGTCCTTAGATAATGATCAACATTTTCAATTACTAACTTCTATGGCGCAGGGAATGCAAAATAGGGACAAAAAGGTTGATGAATTAGAAAAGCAAGTAGGGCAGATTGCGAAGTTCATGGGCCAATTTAGAGAGCAAGGCAAGTTGCCTAGTTCAACCGTTGTCAACCCAAAAGGAGGATTCGAATCTGCCAAAGCAATCATGTTGCGAAGTGGAAAACAAGTTGTAATGATGCGAAAATTAAATTAACACACAAATTAACCCTCTTTTGACAATTGTAGCATATAAATAAGTAGGGATCGTTCTTACACCAGAGATTAGGAGGGATTGCTAAGCACTCTAAACTGACTCAAATAAATAAAACTGACCCTTAAAACACTTAAACTCACTTAAAAAGACTCAAACACGTTCACGAGACTCAAAATAGGCTAAAAACACTCAAAACTGCCTTAAAAACACAATCTGGGCAGTTTTGAGCCTAAACACAAACTTGGACGAAAATTGGTTCTAACTTGACTCAAATCTCTTAAAAACACAATCTAAAACATATTTGGACCAATTAGACACTCTAAGACAATTGGAGATTTGGTTTTGGACGAAAATCAAACAAACAAAACAATAATGTAAAATAGGCAGATTTAGGCGAATTTGATAAAATTAAGTGGATGGTGAGATGGCTAGGAGGTTTTTCTCCACACATGGCATACTTGCATACAACACAATCTTCAGTTGCTGATTCAATGAACTTATGAAACTCAACACCCCAAGTTAATTAGGTACGCTTAAATTAACTCTCAGATTTCCCTTAGGTCATTGAATTGAATGGAATTAGTGCATTGCAATCAAATTATTCCTTAAAAGTTTTCTATATGAAAGCGCATAATAGAAAGACAATCAAAGATCATTAGGTTCTATGGAAATCATAGGTGTTGACGAGGCATTCGTAACTATGAAAGCGCATGATACTTATGTCAAGAATTTACTTAACATAATTGCGACCAACAATCTTAACTACTCATGAATATAAGTTCCCAACGATTAGGTGAAGTTTCCTTATACCCTAGCATCATATTTATGCATGCAAATTAAGTGTGCACTCTCAATTCATATACATAAACAAGTTTTAATTAAAACAGATAAGTAAATTGAATTCATCATTCATGAAATCACAACTGAAAGTAATCAAATCATCATGCAAATATAACCATGGTTTCGAAATTCTCCCTAGCCAAAAGGGGATTAGTTCCTCATGCTTGCACAACAAAAAGTATTGAATTTAAACATAGAAATCATAAGAAAGATTACACCTAAACGCTCAACAATTCCAAGATGGATTTGATGCACGATTTGGCTCCTCCTCCTCCTCCTTGCTGCGGCACAAGATGTGTGTGGTAGAATTGGGGGTTTTGGATGGTGTTTCCTTGTTTGGAGGGAGGGAGGATGGTTGATTACGGTGGGAAGGGTGCGGCAGATGTGTAGGAAGATGTTTGGAGGTGTATGGAGGTTGAGAATGGAGAATGGAGGTTGCGGCACAAGGGTTTCTGAATAGAATAAGGGGGTGTACGAAATTTTGGCTGATTTTATGTTTATATAGTCCTAGGGTTAAGTAGATTAGGGTTAGGCTTAACAGATTTTATGGACTAGGGCCCTAGAATTCGGCCATAGGTGATCAAATCCGCCTAGGAGGGGGTTTGGCCCACTTAGTTTCATAATAGGCTTATGTAACCCAAATCCAAAAAGGGATTAGGCCCTAGAAATCAGAATCCAAAGGGATTTAGGCCTAGGGAAGTGCGGCACAAGTGAGGGAAAGGGTGGCTTGGCTTGCAAGGCAAGGCAAGGCCTTCTAGAAAGGTTTGGTGCGCCACTTTTGTAGGGGTTCTAGAAAGAATGGGTTTTGTGGCTGATTTGGGCCTTCTAGAATAGGATGCTTCTAGAAATAGGTTCTAGAATTATCTATTTAGGTCCCCTTGCAATTAGGATTAAGACATGATATGGTTTGGATAGGATAAGATGAAATAAGGTTTGGATAATATTTTGGATAATGTTGGATAAGGTTTTGGATAGGGTTTCCTCTTTTGAGACACTTCCTTATCCACTTTGTCCTTAGCTTAGTTCCTTCCTCTTCTTATCACATTTCTAGCCTCTTGAAGTCCAAATTCGTCCATCCATGTTAGCCCGTATGCACTTTCTTGATACTTTAACCCATAGGACCTACAAACACACGAAATTGAGTTGTAATACGACATTAACTAAGAAATAATAGCACAAATGCACAAGAATAAGCTAGTTAAGTCGCCTACATATGCTCCTATCATGGAACGGCCTCACAACCCTCTAAATCAGCCCCAACGGAGGATGAAAAGTTGCAATTTGAGGAGGGGGAGCAAGAGCAAGCCACGGTAAGGGTAGCACCACCCATGCCGCAGCCACCCAAACAACCCCATTCGGCTTCCAAGGGTAAGGATGTTCCAAATTCGATTATTTCTAATGTTATTCCTCCAAATGTACCATTTCCTCGTAGATTCATGCAAACAAAGAAGGAGGAGGCTGAAAAAGACATCTTAGAGACGTTTAGAAAAGTACAAGTCAATATACCACTTTTGGATGCAATTAAGCAAGTTCCAAGGTATGCTAAGTTTTTAAAAGAACTTTGCACTACTAGGAAGAGAATTTCAAACAAAGAGGTTGTAAAGGTAAGTGAAAATGTCTCAGCCATCTTGCAACGTAAATTGCCCCCTAAATGCAAAGATCCAGGTAGTTTTACAATTCCTTGTGTTATTGGCAATAATCGTTTTGAACATGCCATGCTAGACTTAGGTGCATCTATTAATGTTATGTCTTACTCAATTTATGCATCTATGAACCTAGGTGAGTTAAAAAATGATGGTGTGATTATTCAATTGGCCGATAGATCTAATGCCTATCCAAAGGGTGTTTTGGAAGATGTCTTAGTGCAGGTTAATCATTTAATCTTTCCGACGGATTTCTACGTGTTGGAAATGGAAGAATCAAACCATGCCCCGTCATTGCCAATTCTTCTTGGCCGCCCCTTTATGAAAACCGCCCGCATGAAGATTGATGTGTTTAATGGGACTTTGACAATGGAATTTGATGGGGAAGTTATTAATTTCAATCTTTCTGAATCTATCAAGTACCCTCTTGATGATCATTCATGTTTTGCTATTGATGTAATTGATTCGTTGGCGCAGGACCATTTTGAACAATTGAACGAAGATGCACTTGAATTGGTCATTACAAGAGGAATGGAACTCACAAACAAGGAACTTGCCCCATTGGCTACCCACGGCATGCATGGAGAACACCATGCTGTGCCCCCTAATGTAGATATGATTGAGATAGTGGCTGCCCTTGAGTCATTGCCACTACAATCTGGTAAGTCTTTGGACCCAATTTCAATTCCAATTTCGACTAATAAGCCCATTCCTTCAGTTGTGCAGCTTCCTGATAGGAGCATATTCATGCGACTTAATTAACTTGTTCTCGTGCATTTATGTTGTGTTTATTTAGTTATTTTAGTGTTTAAGGCCACTTTTGTGTATTGTCAGATTATAAGGCCAAAGTGCGCAAGAAGATGCAAATTGGAGTCTTTTGGGGCGAAAGAGGAATGAACGAGTTGAAGACTTGAAGAAACGACGAATTCCTACTCCAACGATGAATTCTTACCAAAACGAGGAATCCTACTCAAACAAGGTTTCCTATTTGAAGTAGGAAAGTTAACCCTAGGTTTCCCGTTTTGGTAACCTTTCCTAAACTTAAACGTCCGTATTTTCTAGCCACTTTGAAGGCCTTGTAGGCACTTTGGGACACAAAACCAAGGCCCTAGCCCAATTACACAGCCCTTGCCGTGCCTTAACCCTAGTTCCCTTCCCTTGCCGTGCAAGGGGGGCAATTTTGTCCTCTTTTATGCACTTGATAGGAGCATATTCATGCGACTTAAATAGCTTGTTCTCGTGCATTTACGTTATGTTTCTTTAGTTATTTTAGTACTTTAAGCTATTTTCGTGTGTTTGTAGGTCCAAAGGGCTAAAGGAGCAAAAAGATGCATTTTGGAGCACTTTTGGGCTAAGGATGGATAGCTTATGCTTAGAGCCAAAGTGTTGGACGAAATTGAAGACCTAATTGGAGCCAAAGTGTTGGAACCTTGTTCTCTTTAGTTTTAGGACATTTAAACCTTTCCTAATCCCAATCATGCCATGCATAACACACATCCATTCTAACACATTGTTTTTGCACATGCATTTCCTTCATTAGTTAACCCACATATCATATCACTTATCACTTAACATGCACCCATCACCTAACACAACACTTTTAATTCACATGCATATCTATTCTTTAAATCAGCCACATGCATTCATTTTCACCATCATTGCCGTGCACATTCCTTCCCATTTCCACCTTTCATTTCAGCCACATGTCTTCATCATTGCAGCCACCATTCACTCTTTAATCCACATGCATTCACACACACTTCACACAAACAGCAATCACATGCAAACACATGCATTCCATCCCTTAAGACATTCCACATGCCATTGTCATTCCACTTTGGCTTTAATTCACATGCACATTCATTCATTCAGAAAATACATCCTTAGCTTTGCACATGCATTCACTCACCACAAACAAGTCACATGCATTCATCAACATATCTAGCTGTCATTCACATGCATTTCATTCATCATTTCCACATGCAATCAGAAAATCCACTTCATTGCACATGCATTCCTTTAATCCACATGCATCTCCATAATCAATCAAAAACACCCATGCCGTGGCTCCTCTCCCATTTCCAGATTTCCCCTTTTGCATTTCCCCTTCATAAAGCAACCCACATGCACAATCCACTCCACAAACATCCCATGCCGTGCACATTCATACACTTTCACATGCATCTTGGCAGATTTCTCATGCACACACATGCATTTTCAGCACCAACAACACTCATTGCCAAGCACATTCACTCACCATACCATTCCAGCATTAGCACATGCAACCTAGCTGTCATGTTCCCCCCCCATTTCACCTATAAATACTCATTCATTCATCTCATTTCATCAAAAATTCATTTCACAACAGAAATTGGTCCCTTGGGGCCGTGCCCTTCACAAAGTCCATCCATTCCATTCATAAACTCATCCATTGCAGAAATGTAGACCATCAAACCATCTTTGTGCCGTGCCCTCCCTTACAATCCAAACACCATCCTTCCATTTCCACCACTCCCCAAACCATTCACACCATCAAACTATCCCTAGACCTTGTGCTACAACGAAGAGGAAGAGAAGAGTGCCTAAACGTTCATACAATTCAAGTTTGAGTTGTTGGAATGTTTAGGTGTTTCTTTGATTTCAAGGTTTAATTTCAATACTCTTTGTTTTGTACGAATGAGGAATGGAAGATAAGAGGGCCTAAACGTTCATACAATTCAAGTTTGAGTTGTTGGAACGTTTAGGTGTTTCTTTGATTCTCTTTGTTTTGTACCATGAGGAACTTTCTCTTTCGATGTAGCCTTGCAAGAGTGCAATGTAGTTAATTCAGAATTCTCATTTAATCTATCTATTTCTTGTTTCATTCTCCGATTTAATTGTGACTTAGTGTGTTGATTTTAGTGCTTGATCATCATTTGAATTAACCACAGGTTGTTTAGCCAAGATTAAAGCACACATCATGCATAATCTTGGTGGATATGTGAATGAATGAAGGGAATGTTTTGCAAACATCCTGCCGAGTGTTCCCTTTGGTTTTGTGAAAGTTTCTTATGCAATACATATTCTTGATTAGGAACCAAAGTTGCACATCACAATTAGGTTCATGATTAGGGACATTTGATCAAGTCCACACATCATATGGCTGATCATATCTAAGTGAAACAAACCCAAGAAATAAGTAGAGGGATGAGTATAATCTGACTTAACAAGCATGGACTTGGCTTAGCAATGGTGAAATCGAATCTCTAGCTTCATCTCCATTTGTGCTATCTCTTTTTATTAGCTGTTGATTCATTCATTTTGTGTTTACTTCATTTCCTTATGCTTTAATTTACAATCTGTCATTTAGTTTAATCAAAACATAAATCCCCCTTTAATTTAATGTCAAATTAGTTAGAAATCTGTCTTAGTTTATGTTTCTAAGTGTTTTGATTCATTTTATTTCCCAAATTCGTCCAAAGTAGTCAAAATGCTCAAAACTGCCCAGATTGTGTTTTTAAGGCAGTTTTGAGTGTTTTGGTGCTGTTTTGAGTCTTTTGGTTTGTTTTAGTGTTTTAAGTGTTTAGTTTTACATTCTTTGAGTCTAGTTTAGTGTTTTATATTGTGTTTTTACATTTGAATCAAGCCATAATCTTAAATTCGTCCAACATTGGATTTAAGGTCAGAAACTGCCTAGTTAGTGTTTTTAGGCAGTTTTGAGTCTTTTGAACTTGTTTTGAGTCCTTTAAGTCTTTGTGAACGTTTTTAACTTTGTTTTTACGTTTTTGAGTCAAATCCAAGTGGTTAACAATCCCTCCTAATCCCCGGTCTAGAACGATCCCTACTTATACATATACTACAATTTGACGAAAAGAGGGTTTAATTTATGCGCGTATAATTCTCGCATCAGCACTTAAACCCTAACCCTTTTTCCTTGCAGCCACTCTCCCTTTTATTTCTGAATTTTAACCTATTTCTCTCCTAAACTAAACCTAGCCGCACCCTAGGGGTTCCAATCATTCACTCATAAACCCTAAACTACAACCTTTCAGCCGCACCATATTCTCATTCATTCACTTTCATTCATATTTTATTTCACCCTAATTCACCCTAGCCGTCACTCCCATCATATTTCAGCCATTCATCCTAATATTACCCCAAAAACGGTAGTCACCATCACACAAAAACCATCTCAGCCGCACCTTTTTCCTAACCCTAAGCTACAAGCCGTCACTTCTCCTCTTCACTTCTCCTCTCATTGATATTATTCTCTCATTCCATATTCATTCGACGACCACCCTAATTCCCTCTCAGCCGCAAGAACTCTCCCATTCTCTCCATCAGCCGTACCTATTCCCCTTCCATTCCAGCCATCTTCCACACACTTCCCACCATTGCCGCAGCCTTTCCACCATTCTCCCCTCCATTCCACACCTTCCACAAACCTTGCCGCTGATGCGAGATTTATACGCGCATAAATTAAACCCTCTTTTCGTCAAATTGTAGTATATATGTAAGTAGGGATCGTTCTGGACCGGGGATTAGGAGGGATTGTTAATCACTTGGATTTGACTCAAAAACGTAAAAACAAAGTTAAAAACGTTCACAAAGACTCAAAGGACTCAAAACAAGTTCTAAAGACTCAAAACTGCCTAAAAACACTAACTAGGCAGTTTCTGACCTTAAATCCAATGTTGGACGAATTTAAGATTATGGCTTGATTCAAATGTAAAAACACAATATAAAACACTAAACTAGACTCAAAGAATGTAAAACTAAACACTTAAAACACTAAAACAAACCAAAAGACTCAAAACAGCACCAAAACACTCAAAACTGCCTTAAAAACACAATCTGGATAGTTTTGAGCATTTTGACGAATTTGGACGAAATTGGGAAATAAAATGAATCAAAACACTTAAAAGCACAAACTAAATTGATTTCTAACTAAATTGGACATTAAAGTAAAGGGGGATTTATGTTCTGATTAAACTAAATGACAGATTGTAAATTAAAGCATAAGGAAATGAAGTAAACACAAAAATGAATGAATCAACAGCTAATAAAAAGAGATAGCACAAATGGAGATGAAGCTAGAGATTCGATTTCACCATTGCTAAGCCAAGTCCATGCTTGTTAAGTCAGATTATACTCATCCCTCTACTTATTTCTTGAGTTTGTTTCACTTAGATATGATCAGCCATATGATGTGTGGATTTGATCAAATGTCCCTAATCATGAACCTAATTGTGATGTGCAACTTTGGTTCCTAATCAAGAATACGTAAAGCATAAGAAACTTTCACAAAACCAAAGGGAACACTCGACAGGATGTTTGCAAAACATTCCCTTCATTCATTCACATATCCACCAAGATTATGCATGATGTGTGCTTTAATCTTGGCTAAACAACCTGTGGTTAATTCAAATGATGATCAAGCACTAAAATCAACACACAAAGTCACAATTAAATTGGAGAATGAAACAAGAAATAGATAGATTAAATGAGAATTCTGAATTAACTACATTGCACTCTTGCAAGGTTACATCGAAAGAGAAAGTTCCTCATGGTACAAAACAAAGAGAATCAAAGAAACACCTAAACATTCCAACAACTCAAACTTGAATTGTATGAACGTTTAGGCCCTCTTATCTTCCATTCCTCATTCGTACAAAACAAAGAGTATTGAAATTAAACCTTGAAATCAAAGAAACACCTAAACATTCCAACAACTCAAACTTGAATTGTATGAACGTTTAGGCACTCTTCTCTTCCTCTTCGTTGTAGCACAAGGTCTAGGGATAGTTTGATGGTGTGAATGGTTTGGGAAGTGGTGGAGGAATGGAAGGATGGTGTTTGGATTGTAAGGGAGAGCCACGGCAAGGGTGGTTTATGATCTACATTTCTGTAAATGGATGAGTGATGAATGGAATGGATGGACTTGTGAAGCGCACGGCCCCAAGGGACCAATTTCTGTTGTGAAATGAATTGTGTCTTAAATGAGATGAATGAATGAGTATTTATAGGTGAAATGGGGGGGGTTATGGGTGTGTAAATGGACTGAAATGAAGAGGAAAACTTGCGGACAGAAAATGGAGCAATTAGAGTGTGTGTGATCCCCCAACATTCAGATTGGATCTGCCCTTTGTTTAACTCAGATGGCAGAGCTTAAGTGATGGAAATGATTGTGTTTCTGAGGTGGTAGACTCACGGCAAGGGTGTGATCTGCAAGGAAATGTTAATGTATTCAAATAAGCACATGCTCTAGCTGCCACAAGTGAGTGGAACCTGCAAAGATGACTTGGACCACCAGAAAATGCTTTGTAAGAATCTGGAAAGGAGAAGGGATCACACGGCATGGACTAAGAATAATTGATTTTCTGGAATAATGGGTGAATAACAAAAGGGAAAGGTGCAAGCATGGGTTTTATTTAATTGAAGTGCATGTGTAGTGGCTTTGTGGCTGAAATGATGAATTGAGATGCATGTGAATGCAAAGAGAGGCCACGGCAATGAGTGGTGTGAATGATTGAATGTGTATGTGAATGGTGGAAATCTGAAAATGGCATAAAACAACTAGGCTAAGGGAAAGGCACGGCAAAGAGATGTTTGTTGATGTAAATGTGCAATGGTTGCAATGATGAAATGGATGGGAGTGCATGTGGATTTCTGCAAAGATGAAGTGTAGAAAGGTGATGGAATGCACGGTATGGTTGTGAATCATGCATGTGAATGCACGCTTTGGTATTAGAAGTACAAAATCTGCCTTGGAATCACATGGGAGTGCACGGCATGAATGGTGTTTAGAAGTGTATAATCTGATGGGATGATATGGGAACACACGGTCAAGGTTGTGACATGCATGTGAATGCATGGTGTTGGAACCACTCAATCTGACTTCAATCTTTTTGCCTTGTTTAGATTCACCCAATATGGCCGAATTGCACTACATTCCTTCATTTGCCTTCCAATTGATCTTATTACACCTTGGCTGCACACTAACACAAAACAATGTAAAACGCAACTAGTTCAATCCAAAACAATCACAAAAATGCCAAATAAGGAGGATATAAATGCATGCAAAGTGTGACTTATCAGCCGCACCACCATATCACCATACATCCATCCCTAAACCAGAAAATCATCCAAAAACACCATTTAACTTCACTGCCGCAGCAAGGAGAAGAGGAAAGAGGAGCTTAGACGCGCAGAAATTCAAGTGGATTCATTGGATGTTCTAGGTGTAATCAATCCTTGGTCTTTATGTTTAAATTCAATTGTATTTCTCTTTTTGTGAACATGAGAGGCTAAACCCCTATTTAGCTAGGGGGTGATTCGAAACCATGTTTATGCTTGCAATATGATTTGATTACTTTTGGTTGGAATTTCATGTATTGTGGATTCAATTTGTTTAACTGCTTGATTGATAACTTATTTGTGTATGTTTATTGAGAGTGCACGCTTAATTTTCATGCATGAATATGACGCTAGAATATAAGTGAATTTCACCTAATAGTTATGAACTTATACTCACAAGTAGTGGAGGTTGCTTATAAACAATCGCGTTAAATGAATTCCTGGCAAGAGTATCATGCTTTTCATAGTTACAAATGCCTTGTCGATGCTTATGATTTCCAAAGAACGTAATGATTCTAACTTGTATCTTTATCATGCTGTTCATATAGAGAACTTGTTAGGAATAATTTGGTCGCGATGCATATTCATCCAATTCAATGATTCTAGGGAAATCTGAAGGTTAATTTAAGCGGACCTAATTAACTTGCAGTGTCGAGGTTCATAATTCTTCGAAAGACCAACTGAAAATCAAATTGTATGCAAGTGTGACATGTGTGGAGAAGAACCTTCTAGCTAGCATTCATCCATATTTTCATCACATTCATATTTACATTCTGCCTTTAAATTACAATCTGTGCATTTAGTTTAATTTCGTCAAAACCTCAATGCCCCTTTACTTTAGTGTCCAATTTAGTTAGAAAGTGTCTTAGTTTGTGTTTTTAAGTGTTTTGATTCAAGTTATTACCCAAATTCGTCCAAATTCACCAAAGTGCTCAAAACTGCCCAGAAAGTGTTTTTAAGGCAGTTTTGAGTGTTTTGGTGCTGTTTTGAGTCTTTTGATTTGTTTTAGTGTTTTTATTGTTTAGTTTTGCATTCTTTGAGTCTAGTTTAGTGTTTTAACCTTTGTTTTACGTTTTTGAGTCAGTTTCCAAGTGATTTTGCAATCCCTCCTAATCCCCGGTTAAGAACGATCCCTACTTATACTTATACTACAATTGTCACAAGAGGGTTTTAATTTGTGTGCTTATTTATTCCGCATCACTTCCTGCCCCTGAACTTAAACCATTGCCAAACCATTTAAAGTATGTTTTCTTGGGAGACCAAGAGACCTTGCCCGTCATTATCTCCTCCTCACTCACGGCACAAGAAGAAGGTAAGTTAGTGAGGGTGTTAAAGGAGTACAAAACTGCAATTGGTTGGACCTTGGCCGACATCAAGGGAATAAGCCCGACCACGTGCATGCATCGTATACTTTTGGAGGAGGGGTCCAAAGCATCTCGAGAGGCTCAATGCCGACTCAACCCTCCAATGATGGAAGTTGTGAAGAAGGAGATAATCAAGCTCTTGGATTGTGGAGTGATCTATCCAATTTCAGATAGTTGTTGGGTGTCTCCAGTGCAATGTGTTCCAAAGAAATCCGGAGTAACTGTGGTGACAAATGCCGAAAATGAGCTTGTTACTACGCGAATCCAAACAGGTTGGAGGGTTTGTATTGACTATAGGAAGCTAAATGCCACTACAAGGAAGGATCATTTTCCCTTGCCATTCATTGATCAAATGCTTGAAAGGTTAGCAGGTTATGCTTTTTATTGTTTTCTTGATGGATATTCAGGTTATAATCAAGTTGTGAAAGCTCCGGAAGATCAAGAGAAAACCACTTTCACATGCCCCTTTGGTACATTTGCTTATCGTCACATGCCATTTGGTTTATGCAATGCACCTGCCACATTTCAAAGATGCATGATGAGCATATTTTCAGATTATGTTGAGAAAATTATTGAGGTTTTTATAGATGATTTCAGCGTTTTTGGTGATTCATTTGATGGTTGTTTGAATAATCTTAGTTTGATTTTAAAACGATGCATTGAAACTAACCTTGTGTTAAATTGGGAAAAATGTCATTTCATGGTTAAACAAGGCATAGTTTTAGGTCATATTATTTCTGAAAAAGGTATTGAGGTAGATAAGTCAAAGATAGATCTTGTGCGTCACTTACCCTCTCCTACTTCGGTTAGAGAGGTTCGTTCGTTCCTTGGACATGCAGGTTTTTATAGGAGGTTCATCAAGGATTTCTCGAAGGTCTCCCAACCTCTATGCCGCCTCCTACAAAAAGATGCCCCTTTCGACTTCACCAAGGAGTGCACGGCAGCATTCCAACACCTCAAGGACATGCTAACCACGGCACCCATCATTGTGCCACCGGATTGGAGCCTTCCATCCGAGCTAATGTGTTATGCATCCGACTATGCGTTAGCGGCTGTTTTAGGCCAAAGGAAGGACAAGAAGCCGCATGTCATCTACTACGCATCCCGGACGTTGAATGACGCTCAATTGAACTATTTGACCATTGAAAAAGAACTTCTTGCCATTGTCTTTGCTTTAGATAAATTTCGATCATATTTACTTGGTACTAAGGTTATTATTTTCACTGATCATGCAGCTTTAAAGTACTTGTTCACGAAGAAGGAAGCCAAACCACGGCTAATTCAATGGATGCTACTTCTTCAAGAGTTTGACATCGAAATCAAGGACAAAAAGGGAAGTGAAAATGTGGTGGCTGACCACCTAAGCCGTATGATACATGAGGAGGAACCGTACCCTATTGCAGAAACCTTCCCCTACGAGCAATTGTTATCCATTAAGGTAAGTGAGCCTTGGTATGCGGATTTGGTGAATTATTTGGTGACTAAACAAGTTCCAAACACTTTAAATAGAAACCAACGTGATAAATTGAAAAAAGATGCTAGGTTTTATGTTTGGGATGATCCATACTTGTGGAAATATTGCTCGGATCAGATTATACGTAAGTGTGTGCATGACATGGAATTCAATTCTATTTTAACATTCTATCACACTTATGCATGTGGGGGACACTTGGGGACACAACGCACAGCCCTTAAGGTTTTAGAATGTGGATTCTATTGGCCAACTTTATTTAAGGATGCTAGAAACTTTTGTATGTCTTGTGATCGTTGCCAAAGAATGGGTAACATTAGTGCAAAGGATCAAATGCCACAAAATGTCATACTTCCTGTTGAAATTTTTGATGTTTGGGGCATTGATTTTATGGGTCCTTTTCCTTCCTCACATGGTTTCCTTTATATCTTACTTGCTGTGGATTATGTGTCGAAATGGGTGGAAGCAAAAGCCACCCGAACTAATGATTCTCGAGTGGTTGCAGATTTTATTAGAACTAACCTATTTACAAGATTTGGAATGCCACGAGTAATCATAAGTGATGGAGGGTCTCACTTTTGCAATCGAACCATTGAGGCTTTGCTCAAGAAGTACAACGTCACGCATAAGGTTTCAACACCTTATCATCCTCAGACCAATGGGCAAGCCGAGGTTTCAAATAGGGAGATTAAACAAATTCTAGAAAAAACCGTGGGCCCCACAAGGAAGGATTGGAGTGTACGTTTGGAGGATGCGCTGTGGGCATATCGCACGGCATATAAGACCCCCTTGGGAATGTCCCCATTTCGGCTCATTTATGGCAAACCATGCCATCTTCCCGTGGAATTGGAGCACAAGGCGCATTGGGCCATCAAGACATTCAACATGGACATTGATGCTGCTGGAATTCATAGGAAGCTCCAATTGAATGAATTAGAAGAGATTAGGAACGAGGCGTATGAAAACGCTCGAATTTACAAGGAGAAGACAAAGGCTTTCCATGATAAGATGATTCGAGGCAAATCATTCTCCATTGGGTAGAAAGTGCTACTCTTTAATTCCCGCCTTCGCTTGTTTCCTGGTAAGTTGCGTTCTAAGTGGGTTGACCCGTTTGTTATTACTAATGTCTTTCCTTATGGTGCAGTCCAAGTTCAAAGCTTGAAAACAGGACAAGAGTTCAAGGTGAATGACCATCGATTATAGCCCTACTATGAGAATTTCGAGGAGCATGTTGTAGATGATGTACCCCTCCATGGCGTGGGTACTACTAGTGAAGTGATGTGATAAAAGATAGCACTCAAATTAAACCCTCTTTTTGACAATTGTAGTATAGATATAAGTAGGGATCGTTCTAGGCGGGGGATTAGGAGGGATTGCTAATCTAATGAAAACTGACTCAAAGATGTGAAAATATGCTTTAAAACACTTAAATAAACTCAAAAGACTCTTAACTAACTTGTTTGACTCAAAACAAACTTTAAAGACTCAAAACAATCAAAAAGACTTAATTTAGACTCTAAGACTCAATTTGGACGAAAATATAATTAGTTTTGACTCAAAAGACTTAAAAAGACACTTTTGGACAGATTTAGAACAAGTAAGAAAGGGGGTTTTGAGTTTGGACGAATTTAAAAGAAAATAAGTAACTTAAAACTTGAAAACAGATTTTGGACGAATTTAAGAAAAACCAATGGATGATGAACTAGCCAAGGGGTACTTCTCCACACATGATACATTCAAACATAAGTTGATTTCCAGTTGCTTTTCCGATAAACCATGAACCTCAATACCCCAGATTAACCGTGACATCACTAATTAACCCTCAGATTTCTCTTAAGTTATTGGATTGGATGACATCATACGACAACCCAAAGCATTCTTCAAAAGTCCCCTACATGACATCATAATAGATATACAATCAAAGATCATTATGTTCAATGGAAATCATAAGTATTGACGAAGCACTTGTAACTATGACATCATGATACTCATGCTAGGAATTTACTTAACATGATTGTGAAAACAACCGTAACTACTTGTGAATATAAGTTTGTAACGATTATGTGAAACACCCTTATATTCTAGCACCAAATTCAAGCATGCAAATTAAGTAGGCCTCCCTAATCAACATACAAGAATAAGTTATCCATCAAACGGTTAAGTAAATTGCATTCACAATTTATGAAATCACAACTGGAATTTATCAACTCATATTATAAATATAATCATGGCTTTAAAGCATCCCTAGGCTAAAACGAGTTTAGCCTCTCATGTTCATAACAAAACAAAGGAAATTAGAATTAAACATTGAAAACAAAAGATAGATTACACCTGGAAGCGTTCCAACACTCCAACTCGAATGCATAAACGTCCAAAGCTTCGTCTTCTTTCTCTTCTTCCTTGCTAAGTCACGGCACAAGGTCTAGGGTGTTCTTATGGATGATTTTCTGGGTTTTGGATGGATTTAGGAAGGTATGGTGGTGCGGCAAGTGATGCGAGATTTATACGCACACAAATTAAACCCTCTTTTTGTCAAGTTGTAGTATATGTATAAGTAGGGATCGTTCTGGACCGGGGATTAGGAGGGATTGTTAACCACTTGGATTTGACTCAAAAACGTAAAATAACAATATGAAACACTATACTAGACTCAAAGAATGCAAAACTAAACTTTAAAACACTAAGACAAACCAAAAGACTCAAAACAACACAAACACACTCAAATCTGCCTAAAAACCACTTTCTGGGCAGATTTGAGCAAAACCACAAATTTGGACGAAATTAAGTAATAACTTGACTCAAGAACGTAAAAACACAATATAAAACACTAAACTAACTCAAAGAATGTAAAACTAAACACTTAAAACATTAAAACAAACCAAAAGACTCAAACATCACCCAAAACACTCAAAACTGCCTTAAAATCACTTTCTGGGCAGTTTTGAGCACTTTGGTGAATTTGGACGAAATTATGTAACAAAATGAATCAAAACACTTATAAACATAAACTAAAACACTTTCTACTAAATTGGACAATAAAGTAAAGGGGGATTGAGTTTTATACAAAATTAAATAAAATGTACAGATTCGAATTAAGACAGATAGTATATATGAATGTGATGAAATGGAATGAATGGATGGATGCTAGCCAAGGGGTTCATCTCCATACATGTTATACTTGCATAATAAATGATTTCCAATTGCATTTCAATAAACCATGAATTCTCAACACCCCAAGTTAACCGTGATGCACTAATTAACCTTCAAATCTTCCTAACGTTATTGAATTGGATGATGCATGCGACAATTCAAAACATTCCCCACAAGTCCTCAACATGAATGCATAGAAGAGGTACAAGCAAGAATCATTACGCTCTATGAAAATTATAAGTGTTGACGAGGCATTCGTTACTATGATTGCATGAAACTTATGCCAAGAATTCGTTTAACGCGATTGTTTATAAGCAACCTCCACTACTTGTGAATATAAGTTCGTAACTATTAGGTGAAACTCACTTATATTCTAGCGTCATATTCATGCATGAAAATTAAGAGTGCACTCTCAATAAACATACATAAATAAGTTATCAATCAAACGGTTAAACAAATTGAATCACAACTTATGAAACGCAATTAGAATAATCAAATCAAAATGTAAGCATAAACATATATTTCGAATTTCCTCATAACTTTGAAATCAAAGAAACACCTAAACATTCCAACAACTCAAACTTGAATTGTATGAACGTTTAGGCACTCTTCTCTTCCTCTTCGTTGTAGCACAAGGTCTAAGGATAGTTTGATGGTGTGAATGGTTTGGGTGGTGGTGGAGGAATGGAAGGATGGTGTTTGGATTTGTAGGGAAGACTCACGGCATAAAGGGGGTGGTTTGATGGTCTACATTTCTGCAATGGATGAGTTTATGGAAGAGTGTTTGGAATGGGTGAATTTCTGGCACAAAGGCCTTATTTCTGTGGTGAATGGATTGTGTATGAATGAGAATGAATGAATGAGTATTTATAGGTGAAATGGGGGGAACATGACAGCTAGGAACTTGGTGGAAATCTGAAATGGTGATGGGAGATGCATGTGGCTGTTTGTGCATGTGATTAAAGGGTGGAAATGCATGTGCTTTGACAGAAATGAAAGGGAATGCACGTTTTTGGTTGATTTCTGGTGGTTGTGAGGTGGAAATCTAGGTGGAAATGCATGTGGATTAAAGCTATGTGAATGATTAAGGTGAATGTGCATGAGTGCATGTGAAATCTGCCAAGATGCATGTGTTATGAAGTGGATTTTCTGCAAAGCAAGGTGAATGTGCATGTGATTAAATTAAAAGATGGAATGCATGTGAATATGATGGAAATCTGATTTCTTTGAAGATGCATGTGCAATGAAGTGGAATGACAGCTAGGTTATGATGATGAATGCATGTGAATATGATGGAAATCTGATTTCTTTGAAGATGCATGTGCAATGAAGTGGAATGACAGCTAGGTTATGATGATGAATGCATGTGGCTGATTTAATTGAATAGGAAAGCATGTGAAATGTTTGTGGTGAGTGAATGTTCATGTGAATTAAAGCTAAAGTGATGATGATAAGTGATAAGTGATAAGTGATATGATATGTGGTTATGATGTGATAAGTGGTTATGATAAGTGATAAGTGATATGATAAAGTGATGATGATAAGTGATAAGTGATAAGTGATATGATATGTGGTTATGATAAGTAATGGGAGCATGTGGGTTAATTAATGAAGGAAATGCATGTGCAATGACAATGTGTTAGAATGGATGTGTGTTATGCATGGCATGATTGGGATTAGGAAAGGTTTAAATGTCCTAAAACTAAAGAGAACAAGGTTCCAACACTTTGGCTCCAATTAGGTCTTCAATTTCGTCCAACACTTTGGCTCCAAGCATAAGCTATCCATCCTTAGCCCAAAAGTGCTCCAAAAATCTCCAAAATGCATCTTTTTGCTCCTTTAGCCCTTTGGACCTACAAACACACGAAAATAGCTTAAAGTACTAAAATAACTAAAGAAACATAACGTAAATGCACGAGAACAAGCCATTTAAGTCGCATGAATATGCTCCTATCAAATACCCCCACACTTATCTTTTGCTAGTCCTCGAGCAAAACAAAACAAAAGAAATAAAAAACAAAACGACACTGAACAAGAAAAACACAACCTAAACCTTCCAACAATCGTCTCAAGGATTTCCAATGCACATGACAAGTTAAAAATCATTAGTCCCATAGATTTTAGTCATCTTCACACTTAAGTACATTATTAATCATAGTCACCACATATTATTTCACAATTAAGCATTTAAAACCATGTTTTGAATGTAGTAACATGCCTTAGAGAATTTGCTCAAATCCTTACAAGATATGCACTCGTTTTTCACACAGATTTTCTGACTACACTCCCTACACTAAGTTATATGTGAGAAGATTGATGTAAATATGAATTCTAACACTCACATATGTTATATCAAAGAAAGCATTTTCTGGATTTACGACAATGACATGAATATGATCACATGAATTGAATGCTACTACTTAGAACGAGAACCAGTGATTCCATAAGCTCATATCAATTCCAAACTCCACATTATTGAACACATAACGATCAAGATAGAAGCATAAGGGTTGAAACGGGGCTAAAGGTGTTTGGCTAACAAAGAAAGGATAGGGAAAACAAATGTTCTTTAAGCAATAGTGAGCAAAGTATTGAATTAGGCACTTAGAATTCCCTTTAGAACGCAGAAGTCAACTTTGAACACCCAAGGGAAAGTCACACAAAACTTAGGGCCATATTCAAACTTTTTGGGCCCTTTCTTCAACAATCACACTTGTGAGTCCATTCTCACTTATTTTCACTCTTTTTCTTTCTTTTCTTTTTATTTTTTTTTTCACTTTTTTTTTTCTTTTTCCCGTGCCTCCTTTAAGACTTAGACACATACATACACACAAAAATCCCTTCCCCCACACTTATTTTCTGCAACATATTAATCAAAAGGAATTCATTATCCGTCATGCTTACTATGCTTCAAGAACAAGGGTACGAATGGTCCTAATCTAGGCTAGGTAAGGGGTGATGTGGTTAGCAAAGAAAATAGGCTAAACGAGGTTCAACGGGGTTAAAACTAATAACAAATACGAAATATGGGAAGTAAGGCTATTTGGTTAGGGTGGCAACTACACAACTTCATCTTGATATATGTTATGCAATTCAATGTCATGCTTTGAATGAAACGGATATAAGTTCTAGCATTTAGTTCTATCATGATACAATTGCATTCTAAGTAGTAACCAAGCAAGGAATAATGAGATCATGCAACAACTTTAGAAAACAAAGAATCACAGAAAATAACTCTCCAAACAAAGTAATGGCTCAAGTCTCACAGGGATGTAGCGTTATTATGAGTTTCTTCCTTCAAGCATGTTACAAAAACGAATTTTTCTTTTATGATTGCATGTGAAGTCATATATTATAACCATAACCAAGCATATACCAAGAGTAAATCAAACTTTTCTCCATGTTTATAACTCTTTTTAACAGTCATGCAATTACAAACCAAATCCTTATCATTGTGTTGGAAGGTACCCTAAGACACAAACACACAAAAACGACTCAAAACACTCTTTTTAGGCTTTTCAAAACATGTTTTTCAAATTTTTATGTGATTTTCGGAGTTATAAAACAAAACACACTAAAAACACTCTAAAACAACTTAAAAACATCTTAAAACAGCAAGGAACAACATTTGAAGTAATGGGTGATAAAATCCCACGAATTTGCATTAACAACATTAGTTACCCCCCCACACTTAAATCAAACATTGTCCTCAATGTTTTAAGCATAGATTTAAACAAAGCATAAGTAAACACACAAAAAGCATTTAAACATACTAAACATGGCAGAATGTAATTAACAAAGAGAAGAGTTTAGGGACGCAAATCTGGTTATGGAGTGTAAATTCCCTCTTCTCCTTGGTAATTGCATTGAGGCTTTGATCATAGTGACTCCACAGGCTTACTCTTGAACTGGTTTCCGCCCATCATTGATTTTCCTTTGTGCTACTCTTGATCTGGTCAGCAGGATTCTTTTGGTCTCCCCCGAAGGTCTGAGCTTACTCCTTTGGTCTGTTTCTTTGTTCAATCTTTCCAATTCGTATTGAAAAGGGTTGGAGGATAACTCAGCCTAAGTTTGTCTCCACATGCTTCAATGTATCATTTTCACTTGCCTTACTCGCTCCCCTTTGCAGAAGTGGTCCCTTCTCTGGAAGTGTATCAACCGTTGAAGATGACTACTCGAGAGCAACGCTAGGTAAGCAATCAGGAATAGATTCCAGGCAGTTGGCTCCAGATCGGAAGACTGACTCCAAGTGCCGGCTGATTGCTTCTTTTACTTTGCCATGCGAGTAAGAACAAGGACAAAGAAAAAGACAGGGAAAGAGCATGATATGAGATACTTTTGCTTTAGACCTTGATGATATGAGATACCTTTGCTTTTGAAGAAACGGCGAATGAAGCAGCACATGTATTTGTTGTGGTTGTCTCCACATGCTTCGACCGACC
Source organism: Pyrus communis (assembly GCF_041283825.1). NCBI lineage: Eukaryota > Viridiplantae > Streptophyta > Magnoliopsida > Rosales > Rosaceae > Pyrus > Pyrus communis. The sequence continues at coordinate 21,021,642 of NC_142565.1, forward strand.
GTTTCCTTCTGCCTCATTTGTACTCCAGGTTTCTGGTATCTTCTTTGGGGGGGAAAAAATTGAGTATTTCAAAAGGCTTTGCTGGGAGTGCGCCCTCAGAGGTGAGAGAGAGTTGGGCATTTTCTTCAGGTTTGCCTTGCCATAAAAGACGAAGGTCGACATATATAGAGATAATATCAAGTGGTGGTACTGTGTTTTTACCCTTGTCGACAAATGTCTCTTCGATATCTGAACGACGCCTCTTCGATTTCTGAGCAGGCGCCCCTTCGATTTCTGAACGACGCCCCTTTGCTTTCTGAACGACACGTAGTAGTGCGGATGCGGCTCCTTTTGACAAAGCTGCACGCGTTTTCTGAAAAGCAGAGAAAGCGTCGCCGAACTTTGCGCTTGTCGGCTAAAGATGTGTAGTTGTGATGATGGCCTCCACGTGTTGTCTGAAAAGAAGAAACCTTTTGACAAAGTTGAACGCGCCTTCTGAAAAGCCGAGAAAGCGTCGCCTAAATTACGCCGGAAATTCCGGCTTTTTGAATTGGTGGACGCGTCGCCTTGGCTTTTTTATTGAGCTATCGATCACCACAACAAACACACTCTGAAGATTTCCCATTCTTGAAAATCGACTCCGGCCCTTTGAAATTTAACTCCATCCCTTCTCTTTGAACACTTTTGAAAAATGGCAAACTCATCGAACCTTAGCTTGGAATTGAGCCTTAGCAGTGATACGGGCGCGCCGCGTCAAGGTAACGTATGGCGCCCTTCTTTCTTATCTTCTAACGGTCCTCTTTCAGGTGAAGACTCCGTGATGCAGGACGCCACAACAGCTACAATAGTAGCTAGGAACCTCCTAACTCCAAAAGATAGTAGGCTGCTGTCAGGACGGTCCGATGAGTTGGCCGTTCAAGAGTCCCTCGCACTTAGTGTTCAGTGTGCGAGTTCTGTGTCCAACATGGGCCAACGCCTGCTTGCCCGCTCCCGTCAGGTGGAATCATTGATGGCAGAAGTGGAAAGTCTTAAGCAAGAGATCCAGCAGCTTAAGTACGAGAATAGAAGTTTGCATGTGCTTGCAAACAACTATTCGACGGGCATGAAGAGGAAGCTTGATGAGCTGCAAGAGTCTGAAGGTCGGATTCACAGTGACCGTCAAAGGTTTTCGTCTTTCCTCCAGAGGCACCTTTTTCCTGGCTCATCCAGCGCTTGGCCAAGTATTGAGGCCTGGAATGCTCCCGCTCCGATGCCTCCCGCTCCGATGCCTTCCACTCCGATGCCTTCCGCTTCGATGCCTTCCGCTTCGACGCCTTCCGCTTCGACGCCTCGTAGTGGGGCTTCACGTAAACAACCTTTGTGAAGCTCCACCTTTCTCCATGTTTAGTATCTTTTTTTTTTTTTTTTTTTTTTTTTTTTTTATTTTATTATTTTTTTTTTTTATGAACATGCTTTGTTTTATTCAGCGCATTGGGTTGCCTCCCAAGTAGCGCTTTCTTTTATGTCTTGCAGCCGGACAAAGAACCCAATCACTCCAGGATATGTTCACAAATCGGATGAGAACTCCGAGTCATGAACTAGTACCTAAAACAAGAAACAAAACAAAATTAAGAATCTGGAAAAATAAAAACAAACAAAAATAAAACAATCCAAGGGATTAGCAAATTTTCTAATCCCCGGCAACGGCGCCAAAATTTGATGCGAGATTTATACGCACACAAATTAAACCCTCTTTTTGTCAAGTTGTAGTATATGTATAAGTAGGGATCGTTCTGGACCGGGGATTAGGAGGGATTGTTAACCACTTGGATTTGACTCAAAAACGTAAAATAACAATATGAAACACTATACTAGACTCAAAGAATGCAAAACTAAACTTTAAAACACTAAGACAAACCAAAAGACTCAAAACAACACAAACACACTCAAATCTGCCTAAAAACCACTTTCTGGGCAGATTTGAGCAAAACCACAAATTTGGACGAAATTAAGTAATAACTTGACTCAAGAACGTAAAAACACAATATAAAACACTAAACTAACTCAAAGAATGTAAAACTAAACACTTAAAACATTAAAACAAACCAAAAGACTCAAACATCACCCAAAACACTCAAAACTGCCTTAAAATCACTTTCTGGGCAGTTTTGAGCACTTTGGTGAATTTGGACGAAATTATGTAACAAAATGAATCAAAACACTTATAAACATAAACTAAAACACTTTCTACTAAATTGGACAATAAAGTAAAGGGGGATTGAGTTTTATACGAAATTAAATAAAATGTACAGATTCGAATTAAGACAGATAGTATATATGAATGTGATGAAATGGAATGAATGGATGGATGCTAGCCAAGGGGTTCATCTCCATACATGTTATACTTGCATAATAAATGATTTCCAATTGCATTTCAATAAACCATGAATTCTCAACACCCCAAGTTAACCGTGATGCACTAATTAACCTTCAAATCTTCCTAACGTTATTGAATTGGATGATGCATGCGACAATTCAAAACATTCCCCACAAGTCCTCAACATGAATGCATAGAAGAGGTACAAGCAAGAATCATTACGCTCTATGAAAATTATAAGTGTTGACGAGGCATTCGTTACTATGATTGCATGAAACTTATGCCAAGAATTCGTTTAACGCGATTGTTTATAAGCAACCTCCACTACTTGTGAATATAAGTTCGTAACTATTAGGTGAAACTCACTTATATTCTAGCGTCATATTCATGCATGAAAATTAAGAGTGCACTCTCAATAAACATACATAAATAAGTTATCAATCAAACGGTTAAACAAATTGAATCACAACTTATGAAACGCAATTAGAATAATCAAATCAAAATGTAAGCATAAACATATATTTCGAATTTCCTCATAACTTTGAAATCAAAGAAACACCTAAACATTCCAACAACTCAAACTTGAATTGTATGAACGTTTAGGCACTCTTCTCTTCCTCTTCGTTGTAGCACAAGGTCTAAGGATAGTTTGATGGTGTGAATGGTTTGGGTGGTGGTGGAGGAATGGAAGGATGGTGTTTGGATTTGTAGGGAAGACTCACGGCATAAAGGGGGTGGTTTGATGGTCTACATTTCTGCAATGGATGAGTTTATGGAAGAGTGTTTGGAATGGGTGAATTTCTGGCACAAAGGCCTTATTTCTGTGGTGAATGGATTGTGTATGAATGAGAATGAATGAATGAGTATTTATAGGTGAAATGGGGGGAACATGACAGCTAGGAACTTGGTGGAAATCTGAAATGGTGATGGGAGATGCATGTGGCTGTTTGTGCATGTGATTAAAGGGTGGAAATGCATGTGCTTTGACAGAAATGAAAGGGAATGCACGTTTTTGGTTGATTTCTGGTGGTTGTGAGGTGGAAATCTAGGTGGAAATGCATGTGGATTAAAGCTATGTGAATGATTAAGGTGAATGTGCATGAGTGCATGTGAAATCTGCCAAGATGCATGTGTTATGAAGTGGATTTTCTGCAAAGCAAGGTGAATGTGCATGTGATTAAATTAAATGATGATGAATGCATGTGAATATGATGGAAATCTGATTTCTTTGAAGATGCATGTGCAATGAAGTGGAATGACAGCTAGGTTATGATGATGAATGCATGTGGCTGATTTAATTGAATAGGAAAGCATGTGAAATGTTTGTGGTGAGTGAATGTTCATGTGAATTAAAGCTAAAGTGATGATGATAAGTGATAAGTGATAAGTGATATGATATGTGGTTATGATGTGATAAGTGGTTATGATAAGTGATAAGTGATATGATAAAGTGATGATGATAAGTGATAAGTGATAAGTGATATGATATGTGGTTATGATAAGTAATGGGAGCATGTGGGTTAATTAATGAAGGAAATGCATGTGCAATGACAATGTGTTAGAATGGATGTGTGTTATGCATGGCATGATTGGGATTAGGAAAGGTTTAAATGTCCTAAAACTAAAGAGAACAAGGTTCCAACACTTTGGCTCCAATTAGGTCTTCAATTTCGTCCAACACTTTGGCTCCAAGCATAAGCTATCCATCCTTAGCCCAAAAGTGCTCCAAAAATCTCCAAAATGCATCTTTTTGCTCCTTTAGCCCTTTGGACCTACAAACACACGAAAATAGCTTAAAGTACTAAAATAACTAAAGAAACATAACGTAAATGCACGAGAACAAGCCATTTAAGTCGCATGAATATGCTCCTATCAGCAAGGGTTGATGGGGGTGTATGGATGTTGGGATGAAGGTTTGGAAGTAGGGGAATGGTGGAAATTTGGATGAGAAGCTGCGGCAAAGGATGGATGTGTTTTGTGAATGAAGGCAGGTTGTATGGAAGAGGGATTCGCCTTCTATAGGTGCGGCATAGGGGTTTATATAAGGGAGTAAAAGTCCTAAGTCTTTATTACTTAGTTAAGGAAAGAAATTAACTCTAAATCCTTCAAGAATAGGGAACACAAACTCAGAAATTGAAGGAAAGGGAAAGTGATTTGCGGCATGGGTTTGTAAGAAAAGGAATGCTCTTTATTTCTGAAATTAGGCAAGAATTTTGGAATAGAAAAGGGTATGTGAGTTATGGCTGAGCTTGGTATGAAAAAGGAATGTGTTTAAATGGTTTAAAACAGGAAACAAGGCCCTTCCTTGCACGGCAAGGAAGGGAAACACAAAGGGGACACACGACAATGACTTTAGGTTGCAAGGGACATTGTTTTGTGACCTAGAATAGGTAGGAGCCTTTGATATTGCTGAAGTATGGAGTCCTTAAGGATTAGGAAAGATTAAACCAAAATAGGAAACCTTGGCTTAACTTTCCTACTTCAAGTAGGAAACCTTCTTTGACTAGGATTCCTCATTTGATTAGGAATCCTTTTGTGATTAGGAATCCTCTTGTGATTAGGAATCCTCTTGTGATTAGGATTCCTCAATTTCGTCCATTCCTTTTGCTCCAAACATAAGCTATCCATTCCAAGTCCAATTTTGCTCCAAAATGCTCTAAAATGCACCTTTTTTGCTTCCTTAGCCATATGAACCTAAAAACACACGAAAATGGCTTAAACTACTAAAACAACGATGAATTAACAATATAAATGCACGAAAACAAGCTAAGTAGGAGCATATTTAGGCGACTTAGCTAGCTTATTCTTGTGCATTTGTATTATTATTTCCTAGTTAATGTCGTATTACAACTCATTTTCGTGTGTTTGTAGGTCCAAAGGGTTAAAGTACCAAGAAAGTGCATTTTGATGCATTTTGGAGGAGTTTTGGGCACTATGTGGATAGCTTGCATATGGGCCAACATGGATGGACCAATTTGGAGTTCAAGAGGCTAGAAATATGATGAGAAGAGGAACTAAGCTCAAGACAAAGTGGATAAGGAAGTAGCTCAAAAGAGGAAACCCTATCCAAAACCTTATCTAAAACCTTATCCAACATTATCCAAAACCTTATCTCATCCTATCTTATCCTAACCTAATATTGTTCCACCTTAATCCTAGCTACAAGTGGACCTAAAAACATGATTTCTAGAAGCCTTATCTAACCCTAAAAGGGTGCCACACCCTTCCCCCTTTTATCTCTTCTAGAAAACCCAAAATCAGCCACAAAACACCTAGTTTCTAGAAGGCCCAATTTGGGACGAATTTCCTAAACCTTTTTCCTTTTGGATTCTAATTTGTTAGGCTGAATTCCTTGTGGATTTGGGTTACACAAATCCTTTTATGAAACTAATTGGGCCAAACCCTCTCCTAAGTGGATTTAACTTACCTATAGCCGAATTCTAGGGCCCTAAGCCACCAAATCTGTTTAGTCTAACCCTAATCTACTTAACCCTAGAACCATATAAACATAAATTCAGCCAAAACTCCGTACACCCCCTTATGCTATTCAGAAACCCTTGTGCCGCAACCTCCATTCTCCATTCTCAACCTCCATACACCTCCATACATCTTACTACACATCTGCCGCACCCTTCCCACCATAATCAACCATCCTCCATCCCTCTAAACAAAGAAACACCATCCAAAACCCCCAATTCCACCGCACACACTTTGTGCCGCAGCAAGGAGGAGGAGCCAAGCCGTGCATGCCATTCATCTTGGAATTGCTGAAGTGTTTAGGTGTAATCTTTCTTATGATTTCAATGTTTAAATTCAATACTTTTTGTTGTGCAAGCATGAGGAACTAATCCCCTTTTGGCTAGGGGGGGATTTCGAAACCATGGTTATATTTGCATGATGATTTGATTACTTTCAGTTGTGATTTCATGAATGATGAATTCAATTTACTTATCTGTTTTAATTAAAACTTGTTTATGTATATGAATTGAGAGTGCACACTTAATTTGCATGCATAAATATGATGCTAGGGTATAAGGAAACTTCACCTAATCGTTGGGAACTTATATTCATGAGTAGTTAAGATTGTTGGTCACAATTATGTCAAGTAAATTCTTGGCATAAGTATCATGCGCTTTCATAGTTACGAATGCCTCGTCAACACCTATGATTTCCATAGAACCTAATGATCCTTGATTGTCTTTCTTTTATGCGCTTTCATATAGAAAACTTTTAAGGAATAATTTGATTGCAATGCGCTAATTCCATTCAATTCAATGACCTAAGGGAAATCTGAGAGTTAATTTAAGCGTACCTAATTAACTTGGGGTGTTGAGGTTCATAATTCATTGAATAAGCAACTGAAGATTGTGTTATATGCAAGTATGCCATGTGTGGAAATAGAGAGTATATCTCGTGAGGAATTGAGGGATTCTCTAAGGCATGTTACTACATTCAAAATCATATTTTAATTGATGAAATGCGAGCTAGTGAGTGGTAACTATGATTAAGTATATGCTTGAGGGTAGGTATAACAAAAATCTATGGGAGTGATGATCTTTAATATGTCATGTTGCATTGGAAATCCCTGAGGTAATGTTGGAAGGTTTAGGTTGTGTTTTGTTTGTTTTGTTTATTTCGGTTTGCTCGAGGACTAGCAAAAGCTAAGTGTGGGGGAATTTGATAGGAGCATATTTATGCTACTTAGTTATGTTATTTCCTTACATTTAGTGAGCTAATTAGTACTTATTATAGTGTTTTGAGCTATTTTCGTTTGTTTGTAGGTCCTAATGACAAACTTGAAAAGAAAAGGCAATTTTGAGCCTTTTAGAGCAGTTTTGGGCTTATTATGGATAGCTTGTATATGAAGCAACATGGATGGACGAATTTGGAGTGAAAAGACGTTAGAAACATGCTACAAATCAGAAAAGGAAAGTTCATGACAAAGAAGATAAGGAAAGTGCAAGAAAAGAGGAAACATTACCCAAAACCTTATCCAACCTTATCTTATCCAAACCTTATCCTATCTTATCCTAACCTAATCTTGTTCCACCTTAATCCTAGCTGCAAGTGGACCTTAAAACCTAATTTCTAGAAGCCCTATCTGACCCTAAAAGGGTGCCACACCTTCCCCCCCCCCCCCCCCCCCCCGCCCTTTTATGGCATAAGATTAGTTTCTAGAAGGGCCATGATGTGAAATATTCTAACACTCAAATTAAAACCCTATGATTGTAGTATATGAAAATAGGGATCGTTTTAGGCCGGGGATTAGAAGGGATGCTAATCAACACAATTAAGACTCAAAAACACTAAACTAGACTCTATAGACTCTAAACTAACTTAAAACACTCAAAACAGCGACAAACACTCAAACAGACTCAATTGTAGACCTAACAAGTGTTTTGGACGAAAATAAACCTTAACTAGACTCAAAAGACTCAAAGAAAACAGATTTTGACTCAAATAACAAGACTAAATGAAAGGGGGATTATTTTTGACGAATTTTAAAACTTAAAACAAAAACTTTGTAGAAAATACTTTGGAAAAAAGAATTTAAGTGAAATAAATGGGTGAAAGGCTAGTTAGAGGGTCCTTCTCCACACATGATATATGCATACGATCCAATTTCCAGTTATTATTCCTTTAGACTATGAATGACAACGCCCCAAGTTAGTTGCATCGCACAACTAACCATCAAATTTTCCTTATTTCATTGAATTAGATGGAATACGCATCTAAACCAAATTATCTTTCTCAAGTTCCCTATATGAAACGCATTGACAAGGCATTCATCACTATGAAACGCATGAGACTCATACCACGGATTTACTTAACACGATTGTGACTAGCAACCTCCACTACCTGGGAATATAAGTGAATAACTCTTACGTGAAACCCCCTTATACTCTAGCATCAAATTCATGCATGCAAATTAAGTGTCGACCCCCAACCCACATACATAAACAAGTTTTAATAACTTAGATAAGCAAATCACATTTATGCCTTCAGAAACAATAACTGGATGTAATCAATTCATATAAAACATATAATCATGGCTTCAAATTCACCTCTAATTGAAAAGAAGGTAGTTCCACATGTTTGCAAACCAAAGATAATTAAACTTAAACATTAAAAACAAAGATATAATACACCTAGAAACACTCCAGGTGGCTCCTCCTTCCTTCCTTGCTGCCAACAATGGGGATTTAAGTGAATTTAGGCTCTTGAGGTGTGGTGGATGGTGTGGTGTAAATTTGTGGTAGAGGGTGGTGGTTTTTGAGTGTTGTGGCATCAAGTATTTATAGGGTGAAGGGGAGGCACGAATTTGGGCTGAAAAGGAGAGGAATTAGGACTCCAAATCACCAAAGAACAAGGGTACTTTCAATTAGATTCTGTTGCGAAATATATAAGCACACAAATTAAAACCCTCTTTTGACAATTGTAGTATATGTATAAGTAGGGATCGTTCTAAACCGGGGATTAGGAGGGATTGCTAAATCACTTGAAAGCTGACTCAAAAACGTAAAACAAAGGTTAAAACACTAAACTAGACTCAAAGAATGCAAAACTAACCACTAAAACACTAAAACAAACCAAAAGACTCAAAACAGCAACAAAACACTCAAAACTGCCTTAAAAACACAATCTGGGCAGTTTTGAACACCTAACCTAATTTGGACGAATTTGGGTTATAACTTGAATCAAAACACTTAGAAACACAAACTAAGACACTTTCTAACTAAATTGAACACTAAAGTAAAGGGGGATTTAGTTTTGACGAAATTAAACAAAGAGCACAGATTGTAATTAAAACAGATTGTAAATATGAATTTGATGAAAATATGGATGGAATGCTAGCTAGAAGGTTCTTCTCCACACATGTCACACTTGCATACAAGATGATTTTCAGTTGGTCTTTCGATGAATCATGAAACTCAACACCCCGGGTTAATTAGGTTCGCTTAAATTAACCTTCAAGTTCTCCTTAAGTTAATGAATTGGATGGGACAGCGCATACAACAATTCAAAACATTCTCCAAAAGTCCTTTACGTGAAAAGCACAATAAAGATACAATCAAAGATCATTAAGCAACATGAAAACTATAAGTGTTGACAAGGCATTCGTTACTATGATGAGCATGAAACTAGTGCCAAGAATTCATTTAACGCGATCGTTTATAAGTGACCTCCACTACTTGTGAATTTAAGTTTGTAACTATTAGGTGAAACTCACTCATATTCTAGCATCATATTCATGCATGAAACATGGTTTTGAATCACCCCCTAGCTAACTAGGGATTTAGCCTCTCATGTTCACAGAAAGGGAAACACAATTGAAATTAAACATAGAGAGTAAAAGATTGATTACACCTAAAACGCCCAATGATTCCACTTGAATTTCTGCACGTTTAAGCTCCTCTCTCTTCTTCTCCTTGCTGCGGCAGAGAGTTCTTAGGATGATTTGGGATGTTATTTTGGTTTAGGGAGGGATTTAGGGTGGTAAAGGGTTGCGGCAAGGGGTGTGGGTGGTGTAGGGAGGTTTGAATGGTGGCTGGAATGGATGGGAGGCTACGGAAAAGAGGTTTTTGGGTTGATGGTGGCCGCGGCTGATAGGAGCATATTTAGGCGACTTACTTAGCTTGTTTTCATGCATTTATGTTGTTAATTCATAGTTGTTTTAGTATTTTAAGCCATTTTCGTTTGTTTTTAGGTTCTAATGGCAAAGGGAGCAATAAAGTGCATTTTGAGGTTATTTGGAGCATTTTTGGGCATGGATTGGATAGCTTAACATAGGAGCAAAGAGGATGGACGAAATTGAAGACAAGAAGAGCTAGGAAAGGCTACAAATCTGGTGGAAGAAGTTCTACTCCAATGAAGATAAGGAAGAAGCAAGAAACAAGGAACCTTATCCAACCTTATCCAAACCTTATCTTATCCTATCCTAGAAACCTTATCCTATCCTATCTCTAACATTATCCTATTCTCTCCTATCCAAATCAGGTTAGGACTTATTCCTAGCTAATAATAGGGAATTAACTACACATTTAAGCACATAATTCAGTTTCTAGAAGCCTTATCCACTCAATTGCCGCAAGAACTCCATTCCTTGTAGGTTTAGGAATTGCAATCCTTTTCCTACACAAATATCATGTATCCTTGACCCTTTAGGTTTAGGAATCTGCCCTAAACCTTCTATTCTAGAAACCTTATCTCATCCCTACATGTGTGCCGCACCTTCCCTTCTAGAATCCCTAAATCCTAGCCGAAATTCCTATTCCAAATCCCACTTGATTTCTGCCTTGAGTTAACCTTTTTCCAATGGGATTAGGCAATCCTTTTCCTACACTAAGTGTGCCAAACTAGCCTATATAAACACCCTTGCCGCACCATTTAGTTCACCACCACCCTTCACACAACAATCATACATTCATCCACCCTTTGCCGTGACCTTGCAACCACCCATCCATCATTCCCCTACTTCCATACACCACCATCATCCTTTGCCGCACCACCATACATACCTAAATCCATCCAAAAACCCACCATAGACCCTTTGCCGTGACTTAGCAAGGAGGAGGAGAAGGAAGACCAAGCCTTGGGCGTTTGTGCATTCGAGTTGGAGTGTTGGACGTTTCTAGGTGTAATCTATCCTTTATTGTTAATGTTTAAATCTATGTTGCTTTGTTTTGTCATGAACATGAGAGGCTAAACTCGTTTTAGCCTAGGGATGCTTTGAAACCATGATTACATTTATAATATGAGTTGATTAAGTCCAGTTGTGATTTCATAAATTGTGAACGCAATTTACTTAACCGTTTGACGGATAACTTATTCTTGTATGTTTATTAGGGAGGCCTACTTAATTTGCATGCTTGAATTTGGGGCTAGAATATTAGGGTGTTTCACATAATCGTCACAAACTAATATTCACAAGTAGTTAAGGTTGTTTTCACAATCATGTTAAGTAAATTCTTGGCATAAGTTTCATGCAATTCATAGTAACGAGTGCTTCGTCAATGCTTATGGTTTTCAAAGAACTTAATGATTCTTGCTTGTATCTCTATTATGCAATTCATGTAGGGAACTTGTGGGGAATGCTTTGGGTTGTCGTATGCAATCATCCAATTCAATAACGTGAGGAAAATCTGAGGGTTAATTAGTGCAATTCACGGTTAATCTGGGGTGTTGAGGTTCATGGTTTATTGGAAAAGCAACTGGAAATCAATGTATGTTAGAAAGTATCATGTGTGGAGAAGTATCCCTTTGCTATCCCATCATCCATTAGTTTTTCTTATTTTCGTCAAAAATCTATTTTAAAGTTTTAAGTTACTTGTTTTCTTTTAAATTCGTCCAAAATCAAAACCCCTTTTCTTACTTGTTCCAAATCTGTCCAAAAGAGTCTTTTTGAGTCTTTAGAGTCAAAACCAAGTGTATTTTCGTCCAAATTAAGTCCTAGAGTCTAAATTAAGTCTTTTTGGTTGTTTTTGGTTGTTTTGAGTCTTTAAAGTTTGTTTTGAGTCATATAAGTTAGTAAGAGTCTTGTGAGTCTATTTAAAGTGTTTTAAAACATATTTTTACATCTTTGAGTCAATTTTCATTAGATTAGCAATCCCTCCTAATCCCCGGCCTAGAACGATCCCTACTTATATCTATACTACAATTGTCAAAAAGAGGGTTTAATTTGAGTGCTATCTTTTATCACATCAGCGGCAGAGAGGGTTTTGTGGCTGAATGATGAAAGAATGAATAATAGAATCACTAGGGTGCGGCTAAGTGCAAGAATATATATGGTTTCAGAAAATAAAACCCTAGCTTATTTTGGTTAATTAAAATTAAGTCAAAGGCTTCTAGAATTAGGAAATTAAATCAGAAATTAAAAGGGAATTGGCTGCAAGGTGCGGCTAGGGTTTAATTTCGAAAGGGCAATGTGTTTAAGTGCATAAAATAGGACCTAAATACCCCCCCCTTGCACGGCAAGGGAAGGAGAGAAAAGGAGAGGTGCGGCAAAGGTGTGTAAGTGGTGTAGGGAGGTTTGTTTTGTGTCCTAAAGTGCATACAAGTGATAGGAGCATATTTATGCGACTTAATTGGCTTGTTCTCGTGCATTTACGTTGTGTTTCCTTAGTTATTTTAGCCCTTTATGCTTCATTTGTGTGTTTTTAGGTTCATATGGCTAAGGAAGCAAAATGGTGCATTTTGGAGCAAAATTGGACTTGGAATGGATAGCTTATGTTGGAGCAAAAGAAATGGACGAAATTGAAGACCAAATTGAGTTAGGATTCCTAATCACAAGAGGATTCCTAATCAAATGAGGAATCCTAGTCAAAGAAAGTTTCCTACTTGAAGTAGGAAAGTTAAGCCAAGGTTTCCTATTTTGGTTTAATCTTTCCTAAAGCCTTAATGACTCCAGATTTCAGCAATATCAAAGGATCCTACCTATTCTAGGTCACAAATCTTGCAACCTTAAGCCATGTCATGTGTCCCTTTGTGTTCACCTTCCTTGCCGTGCAAGGAGGGGCCTTGTTTCCTGTTTTAAACCATTTAAACACATTCCTCTTTCATACCTAGCTCAGCCATAACTCACATACCCTTTTCTATTCCAAAATTCTTGCCTAATTTCAGAAATAAAAAGCATTCCTTTTCTTACAAACCCTTGCCGTGCAAGGGAGATAGTTCTTTCCTATTTCCTTGCATTAAAACACATTCCTTTTGTGTTTTATTCCCTTGCCGCACCTATTAACCACTTTCCCTTAAATTTCTGATTTGATTTCCTATTTCTAGAAGCTTTTGACTTAATTTCTGATTACCTAAATAACCTAGGGTTTTAATTCCTGAAATCATATTAATAAACCTCCTTGTTGCAGCCACAAAGGAGTCATTCATTCACCATTCACGCCAGAAAATCATCCCATCCCTCTAACACATCCATACTTCACCATTCTCCATATTTTCTGCCCAAAACCAACCCTTGCCGTCCCCTACATCCATCCCAAACCTAAATCCATCATTCTACATCATCCAAAACCCCCTAAACTCACCAAAACCTCTTGTGCCGTGGCAAAGGAGAGGAAGAAGATTGCTTGAAGATTCTAGCTATTCAACATTGGATCGTTGGAGTATTTAGGTGTTCTCTTTCTTATATTTACAATGTATAAATCTGTTTTCCTTTGTTTTGTGAACATGAGGAACTAAGCCTTTTGGCTAGGGGGTTATTCAATACCATGATTATGCTTGCAAGATGAATTGATTACATCCAATTGTTATTTCATAAGTTGTGAATTCAATTTGCCTAACTGTTTGATTGATAACTCATTCTTGTGTGTTGATTAAGGTGGCCACTTAGTTTTTCATGCAGGGATTTGAAGCTAAAATATAAGGGAATTTCACCTAATAGTTATAACCTTATATTTGCTAGTAGTGGAGGTCGTTTATCGACTCGCGTTAAGTGAATTCTTGGCAAAAGTTTCATGCTTTTCATAGTAACAATTGCCTCGTCAATACTTATAGTTTTCATGAAACTTAATGATCTTTGATTGTACCTTTATTGTGCTTTTCACGTAAGGGACTTTTACAGAATGTTTTGAGTTGTTGTATGCGCATTCCCATCCAATTCAATAACTTAAGGAAAACTTGAAAGTTAAAAAAGTGTTGTTCACGGTTAACTTGGGGTATTGAGTTTCATGATTTATTGAAAGAAGCAATTGGAAATCAATTTGAATGCAAGTGTGTCATGTGTGGAGAAGAACCCTCTAGTTAGCCCATCATTCATCAATTCATCTAATTTAGTCTAAGAATCTGTTTTCTTTGTCCTTGTCTTAATTTACTTAATTTTCGTCAAAACCAATTCCCCCATTAATTTAGAGTGTTAGATTAGTTAGAAATCAATTTAGTTGATGTTTTTAAGTGTTTTGAGTCAAGTGATAACTTAATTTCGTCCAGATTTGAGTAAAGTGTTCAAAACTGCCCAGAAAGTATTTTTAAGGCAGTTTTGAGTGTTTGTTTGCTGTTTTGAGTCTTTTGGTTCGTTTTGGTGTTTTATAGTTTAGTTTTGCATTCTTTGAGTCCAGTTGAGTGTTTAAATTTTGTTTTTACGATTTTGAGTCAGTTTAGAGTGTTTAGCAATCCCTCCTAATCCCCGGTTTAAGAACGATCCCTACTTACATATCTACTACAATTGTCAACAAGAGGGTTTAATTTGTGTGTTAAGTAATTTTCACATCAAATTTTGGTGCCGTTGCCGAGGATTAGCAACTTTGCTAATCCCTCGTTATTTCTTTTTTTATTTTATTTTATTTTATTTTATTTTTCGTTTGTTTTCTATCTTAGTTACTGATTTTTTTTGTTTCATTGTTTTCAGGTACTAGTGTATGACTCGAAGTTCCCAACCTGTTCATAAGAATATTTTGGACTTTGACGACGATTTTGAGCGGACCTTGAGGAAGCAAAAGAATCAACAAAACCCTAACCCACCATCTTCTAGCTCTACATCCGAGTTTGACGAAGGAGGTTATTAGAACCCCTGTTCTAACCTTTACTTATATGCTGATAATTCCTCTTGTATTACTAACAAACTTCTGTTACAAATCATCCTCCTGCATTTGCACAATTATCCAGTATTTATACTAGATTGCAAGCTAGGGTAGTTACACGATATTTTCCTAACTAATCATCAATTAACAACCACAACATTCAATCAATGATTCCCAGACACTTCTCACTAACAATATCAACCTATCACAACCTTGTACAAATATCACCAACAGTATCCTATCAATACCCCACCCTTAAAAACGAACCTTGTCCTCAAGGTTGGAATGTAGGAAATCTCTGTTTGAATGCTGCAAAGTCTTCCCAAGTGGCATCTTCCTTGGAATGATGCTTCCACTGCACCAAAACCTGAGTTTGAGAAGAAGTACCAGTGTGGAGCACCCGGTGTTGTAAGATTGCCATGGGATAGTCCTCCACTATGCCGTCCTCGGTTACCACCGGTAAAGGAGTTGCAGGGACAAGACCAGTGCCCAATTGTTTTTTTAAGCAAGACACATGGAAAACTGGATGAAGTTTGGAATTTGCAGGCAAATCTATCTTGTAAGCAACTGATCCCACCTTTTGTAATACTTTGAATGGCCCATAAAACCTTGGTTGTAGTTTGTGAAAAGGATGCTTAGCAAGAGATTGATGATGATAAGGTACTAATCTGAGAAATACCATATCACCCACGTCAAAAGATCTTTCACTGCGATGCTTGTCCGCTTGCTGCTTCATGCGTACTTGGGCAGCAACAAGATTAGTTTTAAGCTGGGATAAAATCCTGTTACGTTCTTGTAAACTTCTATCAACCAAATCAATTTTTGTTGCTCCTGATTCATAAGTAGGCACAGTAGGCGGAGGTTGACCATAAACAACCTCATAAGGTGTAAGCTTTGAAGAGGTGTGGAAAGTAGTATTGTAGTGCCATTCCGCCCAAGGAAGCCATGGAACCCATTTCTTTGGTTGATGACTACAAAAACATCTCAAATATGTTTCCAACCTTCTGTTAGTAACCTCCGTTTGACCGTCTGTTTGAGGATGGTAACCGGAGCTCATACACAACTGGGATCCTTGTAGTGTAAAAAATTCCTTCCAAAAGGAGCTGAGAAAAACAGGATCTCGATCACTTACAATTGTTGAGGGCATTCCATGAAGTTTGAAAATATGGTCAACAAATAACTGAGCTACTGAGTGAGCAGTGTAGGGATGAGACATCGGCAAAAAATGAGCATACTTAGAAAGACGATCGACCACCACAAAGATAATAGTTTTTCCCTTACAAGGAGGAAGACCCACTATAAAATCCATAGCGATATCTGTCCAAACAGTAGAAGGAATAGGGAGAGGATTGAGCAGCCCCGGAGAAGCAATGGTCTCATTTTTATTTTGGTGACATACTTGACATGCTGCCACCCATTGCATAATGTCGGATTTCATGCCTTGCCAATAAAACGATCTGGAAATTCGTTTGTAGCTCTTAAGAAAACCAGAATGTCCTGCCACCAGAGTGCAATGATGTTCATAGAAGACCTTATTCCTCCAACAACTCGATGGGCCTAAAACAATTCGTCCCTTGTATCTGAGAAAGCCATTGTCAAAATGGAACTTATCATGGGAAGCTGTAGCACCAGGAGAGAACAATTCTTTAATCTTGGAGACAACCCAAGGATCTTGTTCCCCATGTCTTCGGATATCATCTAACCAGCCCATATAAGGATATGAAATGGTATTTAATTCTACCTCAGAATGCATTCGAGACAGAGCATCAGCAGCCACATTGTCACAACCCTGTTTATATTGTATTTCGTAATCAAAACCAAGAAGTTTAGAGATCCATTTCTGCTGAAACGGGGTGTGGGCCCTATTCTGTAAAAAGAACTTCAAACTGTGATGATCAGTTTTGATAATAAAGTGTGTTCCCTGAATATAAGACTGCCATTTCTTGATTGCATGGACGATAGCTAGCATTTCCCTTTCGTAGGTAGACATGGCCTGAGCTCGAGGACCTAAAACCTTGCTTGTAAAGGCTATAGGCTTACCATCTTGATGCAAAACAGCCCCAATCCCAGTGTTGGAAGCATCTGTTTCAATGGTAAAAGCCTTGGAAAAATCCGGCAAGGCAAGTACTTGAGGCGAAACCATAACAGCCTTGAGAGTTTGGAAAGCCACATCTGCCTCATTAGTCCACTTGAAGGCATCCTTTTTTGTAAGCACAGTGAGAGGTCCACAAATTTTCCCATAATTAGGAATAAACTTCCTATAATAACCGGTAAGGCCAAGAAATCCTCTTAGAGCCTTTACTGACTTAGGAACAGGCCAATCTTGGATGGACTGAAGTTTAGCTGGATCTGCAGCTACACCTTCCCTGGAAACCACATGACCTAAGTATTCAATTTGGGATTTACCAAAATCACACTTTGTCTTCTTCACAAAGAGTTGGTGGGTCTGAAGAATCCGTAAAACCAAGGATAAATGGCGTAAATGAGCTGCCCAAGAAGAACTATAGACTAAAATATCGTCGAAGAAAACTAAGACGAACTTCCTCAAGTAAGGCCGAAAAATCTCATTCATCAAACTTTGGAAAGTAGCCGGAGCATTTGTAAGTCCAAATGGCATGACGAGGAATTCGTAATGACCATCATGAGTACGAAAAGCTGTCTTTTCAATGTCACTCGGATGAACCCGGATCTGATGATACCCGGCTCGTAAATCCAACTTGGAAAAAAATTGAGCACCAAACAATTCATCTAGCAACTCATCGATCAATGGAATGGGGTACTTATCTTTGATTGTCAACAAATTGAGGGCCCTGTAATCCATGCACATCCGCCAACTATTGTCCTTCTTTTTGACTAGCAGCACAGGGGAAGAAAAGGGACTGTTGCTAGCTCTAATAAAACCAGAATCGAGCAAGTCTTGTACACATTTTTCAATCTCCGATTTTTGAAAAGGACCATATCTATAAGGCCTTGCACTTGTAGGCTTGCTGCCTTCCAATAATGGAATGCGGTGGTCATGAGATCGTGAAGGAGGCAGAGTGGTAGGGGTCTAGAATACAGCAGCAAATTGAGAGAGTAAGGCATCTAATTCAGTTTGTTGAAGGTCAGAAAGAGTCCCAACCACAGCCACTTGTGTCTCCGGTTCCACAAAAAACAGAATCATACCAAAAGGACCCTGAGAAAGCAATCTTTCCACTTGACATGCTGAAACTGTCATTGGTGAGGGGGGAGGATAACTGGAAATACAATAATGTTTCTGCCCCAAACTGAACTCCATTTTTAATTTGTCAAAATCCCAAAGAATAGGACTTAATGTTCTAAGCCATTGTGCTCCAAGAACAACATCGCAGCCACCCAGTTGTAACACATAAAAATCAGAAGTATACTCATACTGTTGAATCTGTAATTTGACCTGTGAATAACAACCCTTACTCGAAATAGTACCCCCATTTGCTATCATGACCTCAAAAGATTTATTGGCATCAACACTCCAGCCTAATTTCTTGGCAACAGATAGGCTAATAAAATTGTGGGAACTTCCAGAATCAAGCAAGACAATCACAAGACAATTTTTTATTAAACCAGTAACTTTCATGGTTTGGATATGTTGAGGGGCCGAAATACCATAGACTGCACAAGCTGTGATTTCCACATGTTGATCTTCTTGATCCTCACAATCAGTGACTTCCATATCAACAGATCGTTCAGCCAATACATCTAATAACAGCAATTGTTGATTCGCACAAACATGACCCCTAACCCATTTTTCCGGACACGAATAGCATAGACCCTTCTTACGACGATCTTGAAGTTCTTCAAAAGACATTTTTCTCACATTACTAGGCTTAGAATTTGTGCTAGAAGAAGAGCTATGACTAATGAACAGAGGTGAAGATTTCTGATACCAATATTAGAACCCCTGTTCTAACCTTTACTTATATGCTGATAATTCCTCTTGTATTACTAACAAACTTCTGTTACAAATCATCCTCCTGCATTTGCACAATTATCCAGTATTTATACTAGATTGCAAGCTAGGGTAGTTACACGATATTTTCCTAACTAATCATCAATTAACAACCACAACATTCAATCAATGATTCCCAGACACTTCTCACTAACAATATCAACCTATCACAACCTTGTACAAATATCACCAACAGTATCCTATCAGAGGTGAGGAAGGAGAAGCCACGGCACAGTTTGTGGAGGAAGTACAAACCATGGCCGTGGACAATCGAACCATCAAAGAGCTCTCTGCCTCAGGTATGGACAATGCCGTTCCTTTATGCATACAATACCCCGCGGCAGCTCAAGGTAAGACGGAAGAATTTGAACTTAAGTCTAGTTTATTACATCATATTCCTAAATTCCATGGGCTGTCCATGGAAGATCCTAACAAACATCTTAAGGAATTTGAAGTAGTTTGCTCAAGTATGACACCCATCAACGTGGATGGGAGTATTTTGAAGATGAAGGACTTTCCATTCTCCCTTGTGGACAAGGCCAAAGATTGGTTGTTTGAATTGGTGATAGGAGCATATTCATGCGACTTAATTAGCTTGTTCTCGTGCATTTATGTTGTGTTTCCTTAGCTATTTTAGTGTTTAAAGTCACTTTTGTGTATTTTCAGATTATAAGGCCAAAGTATGCAAGAAGATGCAAATTGGAGTCTTTTGGAGCAAAAGAGGAATGAATAAGTTGAAGACTTGAAGAAACGATGAATTCCTACTCCAACGAGGATTCCTACTCCAACAAGGATTCCTACTTGAACTAGGAAAGTTAACCCTAGGTTTCCCGTTTTGGTAACCTTTCCTAATCTTAAACGTCCGTATTTTCTAGCCACTTTGAAGGCCTTGTAGGCACTTTAGGACACAAAACAAAGGCCCTAGGCCCCTTAAACCCCTTTGCCGTGCAAGGGGGGGCAATTTTGTCCTAGGTTTGCACTTAAAACACATGCTCCTAACCTAATTTATAACCCTAGCCGCACCTTGCAGCCATTCCCTTTTAATTTCTGATTTTATTTCCTAATTTTAAAAGCCTTTGATTTAATTTTAATAAGCTAGGGTTTTATTTCTGAAACCATATATATTTTAAACCCCTAGCCGCACCCTAGTCTCTCCTCTCTCATTTATTTTTCATTCTTTTCATCAGCCACATTCTCTCCCACCTTTGCCGCAGCCACCATCACCCAAAACCCTTCAATCCGTAGCTTCTCCATCAATTCCAGCCACCATCCAACCTTGCCGCAGCACTACCATCCATTCCCCATTCCATTCCACACCTCCATACACCATCCACACCCCTTGCCGCAACCCTTTACCACCCTAAACCCATCTATACCCCAGAAAATCATCCAAAAACACCCCAAACCCTCTCTGCCGCAGCAAGGAGAAGAAGAAAGAGGAGCTTAAACGCGCAGAAATTCAAGTGGATTCGTTGGGCGTTCTAGGTGTAATCAATCTTTTGTTCTTTATGTTTAATTTCAATTTTGTTTCTCTTTCTGTGAACATGAGAGGCTAAATCCCTAGTTAGCTAGGGGGTGATTCAAAACCATGTTTATGCTTGCAATATAAATTGATTACCTTTGGTTGGAATTTCATGAGTTGTGGATTCAATTCGTTTAACTGCTTGATTGATAACTTATTTGTGTATGTTTATTGAGAGTGCACGCTTAGTTTTCATGCATGAATATGATGCTAGAATATAAGTGAGTTTCTGATAGGAGCATATTCATGCTACTTAAATGGTTTGTTCTCGTGCATTTACGTTATGTTTCTTTAGTTATTTTAGTCCTTTAAGCTATTTTCATGTGTTTATAGGTCCAAAGGGCTAAAGGAGCAAAAAGATGCATTTTGGAGACTTTTGGAGCACTTTTGGGCTAAGGATGGATAGCTTATGCTTGGCGCCAAAATGTTGGACGAAATTGAAGACCAAAGTGTTGGAACTTTGTTCCCTTTAGTTTTAGGACATTTAAACCTTTCCAATTCCCTTATGCCGTGCATCTCCACCTTTCTCCCAAAACCATACACATGCATTCATTATTCATTCTCTCACATGCTCCCATTACTTATCATAATCACATATCATATCACTTATCATTCACCACTTATCATTCATCACTTATCATTCACCACTTATCACTTATCATATCATTCACCACTTATCATTCATCAAACACATGCATTCACATGTTTTCACAATCTGCCATCATTCCAACCAAAACCGTGCACATGCTATCACCATGCATTCACATGCACTTGTTCCTCCATCATTCCATCCTTTAAAACATTGCACATGCACTTTAATCATTCAACACATGCATTCATTTCATCATTTCAGCCACTTCATCATTCCATCAGATTTCACAACCTAAGTCACATGTACATTCATCCACATTTCTCCCAAAAAGCTTTGCACATGCATTCACTAACCACAAACAAGTCACATGCATTCATCAACATATCTAGCTGTCATTCACATGCATTCCATCTTTTAATTTAATCACATGCACATTCACCTTGCATTTGCAGAAAATCCACTTCATAACACATGCATCTTGGCAGATTTCACATGCACTCATGCACATTCACCTTAATCATTCACATAGCTTTAATCCACATGCATTTCCACCTAGATTTCCACCTCACAACCACCAGAAATCAACCAAAACCGTGCATTCCCTTTCATTTCTGTCAAAGCACATGCATTTCCACCCTTTAATCACATGCACAAACAGCCACATGCATCTCCCATCACCATTTCAGATTTCCACCAAGTTCCTAGCTGTCATGTTCCCCCCATTTCACCTATAAATACTCATTCATTCATTCTCATTCATACACAATCCATTCACCACAGAAATAAGGCCTTTGTGCTAGAAATTCACCCATTCCAAACACTCTTCCATATTCCAGAAATTCGTCAAAACCTCTCCACACCCTCATTGCAGCCACTCCAACCACTCCCCAAACCATTCACACCATCAAACTATCCTTAGACCTTGTGCTACAACGAAGAGGAAGAGAAGAGTGCCTAAACGTTCATACAATTCAAGTTTGAGTTGTTGGAATGTTTAGGTGTTTCTTTGATTTCAATGTTTAATTTCAATACTCTTTGTTTTGTACGTATGAGGAATGGAAGAGGAGTGCCTAAACGTTCATACAATTCAAGTTTGAGTTGTTGGAATGTTTAGGTGTTTCTTTGATTCCAATGTTTAAATTCAACTAAACCCCCCTTGGTTAGGGGGTAATTCGAAATATATGTTTATGCTTGCATTTTGATTTGATTACTTCTAATTGCATTTCATAAGTTGTGGATTCAATTTGTTTAACTATTTGATTGATAACTTATTTATGTATGTTTATTGAGAGTGCACGCTTAATTTTCATGCATGAATATGACGCTAGAATATAAGTGAGTTTCACCTAAAAGTTACGAACTTATATTCACAAGTAGTGGAGGTTGCTTATAAACAATCGCGTTAAATGAATTCTTGGCATAAGTTTCATGCAATCCATAGTAACGAATGCCTCGTCAACACTTATAATTTTCATAGAGCGTAATGATTCTTGCTTGTACCTCTTCTATGCATTCATGTTGAGGACTTGTGGGGAATGTTTTGAATTGTCGCATGCATCATCCAATTCAATAACGTTAGGAAGATTTGAAGGTTAATTAGTGCATCACGGTTAACTTGGGGTGTTGAGTATCATAGTTTATTGAAATGCAATTGGAAATCATTTTATTATGCAAGTATAACATGTATAGAGATGAACCCCTTAGCCATTCTATCATCCATTCATTCCATTCCATCAAATTCGTTTTACAATCTGTTTAGTTTATTAACTTGTTTTGTTATTTCAATTTTCGTATAAATCTAAATCCCCCTTTACTTTAATGTCCAATTTAGTTAGAAATCAATTTAGTTTGTGCTTTCAAGTGTTTTGATTCAATTTATTTCCCAAAATTCGTCCAAATTCACCAAAGTGCTCAAAACTGCCCAGAAAGTGATTTTAAGGCTGTTTTGAGTGTTTTGGGTGATGTTTGAGTCTTTTGGTTTGTTTTAGTGTTTTAAAGTTTAGTTTTGCATTCTTTGAGTCTAGTATAGTGTTTCATATTGTTATTTTACGTTTTTGAGTCAAATCCAAGTGGTTAACAATCCCTCCTAATCCCCGGTCTAGAACGATCCCTACTTATACATATACTACAATTGACAAAAAGAGGGTTTAATTTGTGTGCGTATAAATCACGCATCAAATTTTGGCGCCGTTGCCGGGGATTAGAAAATTTGCTAATCCCTTGGATTGTTTTATTTTTGTTTGTTTTTATTCCAGATTCTTAATCTTGTTTTGTTTCTTGTTTTAGGTACTAGTTTATGACTCGGAGTTCTCATCCGATTCGTGAACATATCCTGGAGTGATTGGGTTCTTCGTCCGGCTGCAAGACGTAAAAGAAAGCGCTACTTGGGAGGCAACCCAATGCACTAAAAAAAAATAAATAAATAAAAAAATTTCATATATTAAAAAAAATACTAAACATGGAGAAAGATGGTGCTTCACAAAGGTTGTTTACGTGAAGCCCCACTACGAGGCGTCGAAGCGGAAGGCATTGAAGCGGAAGGCATCGAAGCGGAAGGCATCGGAGCAGAAGGCATTGGAGCGGAATGCATCGGAGCGGGAGGCATCGGAGCTAAAGCATTCCAGGCCTCAATACTTGGCCAAGCGCTGGATGAGCCAGGAAAAAGGTGCCTCTGGAGGAAAGACGAAAACCTTTGACGGTCACTGTGAATCCGACCTTCAGACTCTTGCAGCTCATCAAGCTTCCTCTTCATGCCCGTCGAATAGTTGTTTGCAAGCACATGCAAACTTCTATTCTCGTACTTAAGCTGCTGGATCTCTTGCTTAAGACTTTCCACTTCTGCCATCAATGATTCCACCTGACGGGAGCGGGCAAGCAGGCGTTGGCCCATGTTGGACACAGAACTCGCACACTGAACACTAAGTGCGAGTGACTCTTGAACGGCCAACTCATCGGACCGTCCTGACAGCAGCCTACTATCTTTTGGAGTGAGGAGGTTCCTAGCTACTATTGTAGCTGTTGTGGCGTCCTGCATCACGGAGTCTTCACCTGAAAGAGGACCGTTAGAAGATAAGAAAGAAGGGCGCCATACGTTACCTTGACGCGGCGCGCCCGTATCACTGCTAAGGCTCAATTCCAAGCTAAGGTTCGATGAGTTTGCCATTTTTCAAAAGTGTTCAAAGAGAAGGGATGGAGTTAAATTTCAAAGGCCCGGAGTCGATTTTCAAGAATGGGAAATCTTCAGAGTGTGTTTGTTGTGGTGATCGATAGCTCAATAAAAAAGCCAAGGCGACGCGTCCACCAATTCAAAAAGCCGGAATTTCCGGCGTAATTTAGGCGACGCTTTCTCGGCTTTTCAGAAGACGCGTTCAACTTTGTCAAAAGATTTCTTCTTTTCAGACAACACGTGGAGGCCATCATCGCAACTACACATCTTTAGCCGACAAGCACAAAGTTCGGCGACGCTTTCTCTGCTTTTCAGAAAACGCGTGCAGCTTTGTCAAAAGGAGCCGCATCCGCACTACCACGTGTCGTTCAGAAAGCAAAGGGGCGTCGTTCAGAAATCGAAGGGGCGCCTGCTCAGAAATCGAAGAGGCGTCGTTCTGATATCGAAGAGATATTTGTCGACAAGGGTAAAAGAATAGTACCACCATTTGATATTATCTCTATATATGTCGACCTTCGTCTTTTATGGCAAGGCAAACCTGAAGAACCATGCCCAACTCTCTCTCACCTCTGAGGGCGCACTCCCAGCAAAGCCTTTCGAAATACTCAATTCTTTCTTCTTCCCCAAAGATGATACCAGATGCCTGGAGTACATATGACCCAGGAGGAAACAGCACAACAAATACATGTGCTGATTCATTCACCGCTTCTTCAAAAGCAAAGGTATCTCATATCATAAAGGTCAAAAGCAAAAGTATCTCATATCATGCTCTTTCCCTGTCTTTTTCTTTGTCCTTGTTCTTACTCGCATGGCAAAGTAAAAGAAGCAATCAGCCGGCACTTGGAGTCAATCTTCCGATCTGGAGCCAACTGCCTGGAATCTATTCCTGATTGCTTACCTAGCGTTGCTCTCGAGTAGTCATCTTCAACGGTTGATACACTTCCGGAGAAGGGACCACTTCTGCAAAGGGGAGCGAGTAAGGCAAGTGAAAATGATACATTGAAGCATGTGGAGACAAACATAGGCTGAGTTATCCTCCAACCCTTTTCAATACGAATTGGAAAGATTGAACAAAGAAACAGACCAAAGGGGTAAGCTCAGACCTTCGGGGAAGACCAAAAGAATCCTCCAGCCCAGTAGCACAAAGGAAAATCAACAAGTGGAGGAGACCAAAAGAATCATCCAGCCCAGTTCAAGAGTAGGCCTGTGGAATCACAAAGATCAAAGCCTCAATGCAATCACCAAGGAGAAGAGGGAATTTACACTCCATAACCAGATTTGCGTCCCTAAACTCTTCTCTTTGTTAATTACATTCTGCCATGTTTAGTATGTTTAAATTGTTTTTTTTTGTGTGTTTACTTATGTTTTGTGTGAATCTATGCTTAAAACATTGAGGACAATGTTTGATTTAAGTGTGGGGGGGGTAACTAAGTATATTTAATGCAAATTCGTGGGATTTTATCACCCATTACTTCAAATGTTGTTCCTTGCTGTTTTAAGGTGTTTTTAAGTTGTTTTAGAGTGTTTTTAGTGTGTTTTGTTTTATAACTCCGAAAATCACATAAAAATTTGAAAAACATGTTTTCAAAAGCCTAAAAAGAGTGTTTTGAGTCATTTTTGTGTGTTTGTGTCTTAGGGTACCTTCCAACAAAATGATAAGGATTTGGTTTGTAATTGCATGACTGTTAAAAAGAGTTATGAACATAGAGAAAAGTTTGAATTACTCTTGGTATATGCTTGGTTATGGTTATAATGTATGACTTCACATGCAATCATAAAAGAAAAATTCGTTTTTGTAACATGCTTGAAGGAAGGAACTCAAACAAACGCTACAACCCTGTGAGACTCGAGCCATTACCTTCTTTGGAGAGTTATTTTCTGTGATTCTTTGTTTTCTAAAGTTGTTGCATGATCTCATTATTCCTTGCTTGGTTGCTACTTAGAATGCAATTGTATCATGATAGAACTAAATGCTAGAACTTATATCCGTTTCATTCAAAGCATGACATTGAGTTGCATAACATATATCAAGATGAAGTTGTGTAGTTGCCACCATAGCCAAATAGCCTTACTTCCCATATTTCGTATATATTAGTTTTAACCTCGTTGAGCCTCGTTTAGCCTATTTTCTTTGCTAACCACATCACCCCTTACCTAGCCTAGAGTAGGACTTTCCTATACCCTTGTTCTTGAAGTATAGTGAGCATGACTTAAATGAATTCCTTTTGATTAATATGTTGCAGAAAATAAGTGTGGGGGAAGGGATTTTTGTGTGTATGTATGTGCCTAAGTCTTAAAGGAGGCACGGGAAAAAGAAAAAAAAAATGTGAGAAAAAGAAGAAGAAAAGAAAGAAAAAGAGTGAAAATAAGTGAGAGTGGACTCACAAGTGTGATTGTTGAAGAAAGGGCCCAAAAAGTTTGAATATGGCCCTAAGTTTTGTGTGACTTCCCCTTGGGTGTTCAAAGTTGACTTCTGCGTTCTAAAGGGAATTCTAAGTGCCTAATTCAATACTTTGCTCACTATTGCTTAAAGAACGTTTGTTTTCCCTATCCTTTCTTTGTTAGCCAAACACCGTTAGCCCCGTTTCAACCCTTATGCTTCTATCTTGAGTGTTATGTGTTTCAATAGTGTGGAGTTTGGAATTGATATGAGCTTATGGAATCACTGGTTCTCATTCTAAGTAGTAGCATTCCATTCATGAGATCATATTCATTGTCGTAAATCCAGAAAATGCTTTCTTTGATATAACATATGTGAGTGTTAGAATTCATATTTACATCAATCTTCTCACATATAACTAGTGTAGGGTGTGTAGTCAGAAAATCTGTGTGAAAAACGAGTGCATATCTTGTAAGGATTTGAGCAAATTCTCTAAGGCATGTTACTACATTCAAAATATAGTTTTAAATGCTTAATTGTGAAATAGTATGTGGTGACTATGATTAAGAATGTATTCAAGTGTGAAGATGACTAAAATCTATGGGACTAATGATTTTTAACTTGTCATGTGCATTGGAAATCCGTGAGACGATTGTTGGAAGGTGTAGGTTGTGTTTTGTTCGTTTTGTCTAGTTTCATGTTCTTTTGTTGTTTTGTTTTGCTCGAGGACTAGCAAAAGATAAGTGTGGGGGTATTTGATAGGAGCATATTCATGCTACTTAAATGGTTTGTTCTCGTGCATTTACGTTATGTTTCTTTAGTTATTTTAGTCCTTTAAGCTATTTTCATGTGTTTATAGGTCCAAAGGGCTAAAGGAGCAAAAAGATGCATTTTGGAGACTTTTGGAGCACTTTTGGGCTAAGGATGGATAGCTTATGCTTGGCGCCAAAATGTTGGACGAAATTGAAGACCAAAGTGTTGGAACTTTGTTCCCTTTAGTTTTAGGACATTTAAACCTTTCCAATTCCCTTATGCCGTGCATCTCCACCTTTCTCCCAAAACCATACACATGCATTCATTATTCATTCTCTCACATGCTCCCATTACTTATCATAATCACATATCATATCACTTATCATTCACCACTTATCATTCATCACTTATCATTCACCACTTATCACTTATCATATCATTCACCACTTATCATTCATCAAACACATGCATTCACATGTTTTCACAATCTGCCATCATTCCAACCAAAACCGTGCACATGCTATCACCATGCATTCACATGCACTTGTTCCTCCATCATTCCATCCTTTAAAACATTGCACATGCACTTTAATCATTCAACACATGCATTCATTTCATCATTTCAGCCACTTC
This sequence comes from Pyrus communis, assembly GCF_041283825.1. Lineage (NCBI taxonomy): Eukaryota > Viridiplantae > Streptophyta > Magnoliopsida > Rosales > Rosaceae > Pyrus > Pyrus communis. The sequence continues at coordinate 21,049,517 of NC_142565.1, forward strand.
ATCATTCCATCAGATTTCACAACCTAAGTCACATGTACATTCATCCACATTTCTCCCAAAAAGCTTTGCACATGCATTCACTAACCACAAACAAGTCACATGCATTCATCAACATATCTAGCTGTCATTCACATGCATTCCATCTTTTAATTTAATCACATGCACATTCACCTTGCATTTGCAGAAAATCCACTTCATAACACATGCATCTTGGCAGATTTCACATGCACTCATGCACATTCACCTTAATCATTCACATAGCTTTAATCCACATGCATTTCCACCTAGATTTCCACCTCACAACCACCAGAAATCAACCAAAACCGTGCATTCCCTTTCATTTCTGTCAAAGCACATGCATTTCCACCCTTTAATCACATGCACAAACAGCCACATGCATCTCCCATCACCATTTCAGATTTCCACCAAGTTCCTAGCTGTCATGTTCCCCCCATTTCACCTATAAATACTCATTCATTCATTCTCATTCATACACAATCCATTCACCACAGAAATAAGGCCTTTGTGCTAGAAATTCACCCATTCCAAACACTCTTCCATATTCCAGAAATTCGTCAAAACCTCTCCACACCCTCATTGCAGCCACTCCAACCACTCCCCAAACCATTCACACCATCAAACTATCCTTAGACCTTGTGCTACAACGAAGAGGAAGAGAAGAGTGCCTAAACGTTCATACAATTCAAGTTTGAGTTGTTGGAATGTTTAGGTGTTTCTTTGATTTCAATGTTTAATTTCAATACTCTTTGTTTTGTACGTATGAGGAATGGAAGAGAAGAGTGCCTAAACGTTCATACAATTCAAGTTTGAGTTGTTGGAATGTTTAGGTGTTTCTTTGATTCCAATGTTTAAATTCAACTAAACCCCCCTTGGTTAGGGGGTAATTCGAAATATATGTTTATGCTTGCATTTTGATTTGATTACTTCTAATTGCATTTCATAAGTTGTGGATTCAATTTGTTTAACTATTTGATTGATAACTTATTTATGTATGTTTATTGAGAGTGCACGCTTAATTTTCATGCATGAATATGACGCTAGAATATAAGTGAGTTTCACCTAAAAGTTACGAACTTATATTCACAAGTAGTGGAGGTTGCTTATAAACAATCGCGTTAAATGAATTCTTGGCATAAGTTTCATGCAATCCATAGTAACGAATGCCTCGTCAACACTTATAATTTTCATAGAGCGTAATGATTCTTGCTTGTACCTCTTCTATGCATTCATGTTGAGGACTTGTGGGGAATGTTTTGAATTGTCGCATGCATCATCCAATTCAATAACGTTAGGAAGATTTGAAGGTTAATTAGTGCATCACGGTTAACTTGGGGTGTTGAGTATCATAGTTTATTGAAATGCAATTGGAAATCATTTTATTATGCAAGTATAACATGTATAGAGATGAACCCCTTAGCCATTCTATCATCCATTCATTCCATTCCATCAAATTCGTTTTACAATCTGTTTAGTTTATTAACTTGTTTTGTTATTTCAATTTTCGTATAAATCTAAATCCCCCTTTACTTTAATGTCCAATTTAGTTAGAAATCAATTTAGTTTGTGCTTTCAAGTGTTTTGATTCAATTTATTTCCCAAAATTCGTCCAAATTCACCAAAGTGCTCAAAACTGCCCAGAAAGTGATTTTAAGGCTGTTTTGAGTGTTTTGGGTGATGTTTGAGTCTTTTGGTTTGTTTTAGTGTTTTAAAGTTTAGTTTTGCATTCTTTGAGTCTAGTATAGTGTTTCATATTGTTATTTTACGTTTTTGAGTCAAATCCAAGTGGTTAACAATCCCTCCTAATCCCCGGTCTAGAACGATCCCTACTTATACATATACTACAATTGACAAAAAGAGGGTTTAATTTGTGTGCGTATAAATCACGCATCAGTTTCACCTAATAGTTACAAACTTATATTCACAAGTAGTGGAGGTTGCTTATAAACAATCGCGTTAAATGAATTCTTGGCACTAGTTTCATGCTCATCATAGTAACGAATGCCTCGTCAACACTTATAGTTTTCATGTTGCTTAATGATCTTTGATTGTATCTTTATTGTGCTTTTCACGTAAAGGACTTTTGGAGAATTTTTTGAATTGTGTATGCGCTGTCCCATCCAATTCATTAACTTAAGGAAAACTTGAAGGTTAATTTAAGCGGACCTAATTAACCCGGAGTGTTGAGTTTCATGATTCATCGAAGGATCAACTGAAAATCATCTTGTATGCAAGTGTGACATGTGTGGAGAAGAACCTTCTAGCTAGCATTCCATCCATATTTTCATCAAATTCATCTTTACAATCTGTTTTAATTACAATCTGTGCATTTTATTTAATTTCGTCAAAAACTAAATCCCCCTTTACTTTAGTGTCCAATTTAGTTAGAAAGTGTCTTAGTTTGTTTTTCTAAGTGTTTTGATTCAAGTTATTACCCAAATTCGTCCAAATTAGTGAAAGTGCTCAAAACTGCCCAGAAAGTGTTTTTAAGGCAGTTTTGAGTGTTTTGGGGCTGTTTTGAGTCTTTTGGTTTGTTTTAGTGTTTTATTGTTTAGTTTTGCATTCTTTGAGTCTAGTTTAGTGTTTTAACCTTTGTTTTACGTTTTTGAGTCAGTTTTCAAGTGATTTAGCAATCCCTCCTAATCCCCGGTCTAGAACGATCCCTACTTATTCATATACTACAATTGTCAAAAGAGGGTTTTAATTTGTGTGCTTATATATTTCGCATCAATTGGCCCCCGGAACTGTCAATTCTTGGGAAAGTATGAAACGTGCATTCTTAGAGAAATTCTTTCCCACTGCAAAGATCATTCTCTTGAGGAAACGAATTAGTTGCATCCAACAAAATCAAGGTGAGTCGTTTCCATCTTATTATGAACGTTTTAAATCACTTGTTGCTTCATGTCCACAACATCAAATGAAGGAGGAGCTGCTTATTCAATATTTCTACGAGGGACTCCTTCCTATGGAATGTCAAATGCTAGATGCCTCGACGGGTGGTGCATTAGTGGACAAGACTCCGGTGGATGCCAAAACTCTATTTGCGAACCGAGCACACAATGCTCAACAATATGAAGGTGTTGGACAAAGAGAGGGGCCACGGCAACAAAGTGTAAATGAGGTAAGTGCAATTTCTGACATTCAATCACAATTGGCTAATCTTACTTCTCTTGTGTCTCAGGTTGTCAAGGGGTCAAAACCACAAGAAAACCAAGTGTGTGGCGTGTGTTCAATGCAAGGGCATCCATCCGAGACATGCTCTCAGTTGATAGAGAATGGAGGATGGGAATCTGCCAATGCCATTGGTTTCCAAGGCCAAAACCAACCCAAATATGATCCGTACTCCAACACCTACAACCCCGGGTGGAGAGATCACCCTAATTTCAAGTGGAGAGAGCCCCAACAATCTGCACAACAAAGGGGATTTCAACAAAATCCCCCTGGGTTCTCATGGCCCTACCAATCCAACCAACCACCATCGTCCCACAACAACTCAGGTTCGTCTTTTCATAATTCTCAAGTTATTCAATTGCTAACTACATTGGCGCAGGGGCAAGAAAAACAAGCAAAGGACATGCACAATTACGCCAATGAGGTGCAAAATCAAGCTCGAGAGGTGACTGAGTTGAAGAGACAAGTGGGACAAATGGCTGAATTCATGGGGCAATTTAGTAGAGAACAAGGTACGTTACCAAGTTCAACGCAGGTGAATCCGAAAGGTGGATTCGAATCAGCAAAAGCCATAGTGTTGAGAAGCGGAAAAGAAGTTGGGGCAGGTTCGTCATCAAAAACAGGTCACAAAGAGGATGAAAAACTGCATTTTAAAGAGGGGGAAGCAACCAAACCCACGGCAAGGGTGGAACTCCCTTTGCCGCAAGTTGCTAGTGACCCAAAACCATCCAATCTGTCCAATAAAGGTAAGAATGTGTCAAATTCAGTTCCTACTAATGTTTTTCCTTTGAATGTTCCTTTTCCTAGTAGGTTCATGCAAACAAAGAAGGAGGAAGCTGAAAAAGACATTCTTGAGACATTTAGGAAAGTTCAAGTTAACATACCCCTTTTGGATGCAATCAAGCAAGTTCCACGCTATGCCAAGTTTTTAAAGGAGTTGTGCACCACTAGGAAAAGGATTTCGACCAAGGAGGTTGTCAAGGTAAGTGAAAATGTCTCCGCCATCTTGCAACGAAAACTACCCCCAAAATGCAAAGATCCAGGTAGTTTTACAATTCCTTGTGTCATTGGTAATATTCGCTTTGATGCTAGACTTAGGTGCCTCTATAAATGTTATGCCATACTCAATTTATGCATCTATGAATTTAGGAGCGTTGAAAAATGATGGTGTAATCATACAATTGGCAATTGTAGTATAAGTATAAGTAGGGATCGTTCTTAACCGGGGATTAGGAGGGATTGCAAAATCACTTGGAAACTGACTCAAAAACGTAAAACAAAGGTTAAAACACTAAACTAGACTCAAAGAATGCAAAACTAAACAATCAAAACACTAAAACAAATCAAAAGACTCAAAACAGCACCAAAACACTCAAAACTGCCTTAAAAACACTTTCTGGGCAGTTTTGAGCACTTTGGTGAATTTGGACGAATTTGGGTAATAACTTGAATCAAAACACTTAAAAACACAAACTAAGACACTTTCTAACTAAAATGGACACTAAAGTAAAGGGGGATTGAGGTTTTGACGAAATTAAACTAAATGCACAGATTGTAATTCAAAGGCAGAATGTAAATATGAATGTGATGAAAATATGGATGAATGCTAGCTAGAAGGTTCTTCTCCACACATGTCACACTTGCATACAATTTGATTTTCAGTTGGTCTTTCGATGAATTATGAACCTCGACACTCCAAGTTAATTAGGTCCGCTTAAATTAACCTTCAGATTTCCCTAGAATCATTGAATTGGATGAATATGCATCGCAACCAAATTATTCCTAACAAGTTCTCTATATGAACAGCATGATAAAGATACAAGTTAGAATCATTACGTTCTTTGGAATTCATAAGCATCGACAAGGCATTTGTAACTATGAAAAGCATGATACTCTTGCCAGGAATTCATTTAACGCGATTGTTTATAAGCAACCTCCACTACTTGTGAATATAAGTTCATAACTATTAGGTGAAATTCACTTATATTCTAGCGTCATATTCATGCATGAAAATTAAGCGTGCACTCTCAATAAACATACACAAATAAGTTATCAATCAAGCAGTTAAACAAATTGAATCCACAATACATGAAATACCAACCAAAACTAATCAAATCATATTGCAAGCATAAACATGGTTTCGAATCACCCCCTAGCTATCTAGGGGTTTAGCCTCTCATGTTCACAGAAAGAGAAATAAAATTGAATTTAAACACAAATAACGAAGGATTGATTACACCTAAAACGCCCAAGGAATCCACTTGAATTTCTGCACGTTTAAGGTCCTCTTTCTTCTTCTCCTTGCTGCGGCAGAGATGGTGTGGGTGGTTTGGGATGATTTCTGGGTTGTAGATGGGTTTATGGGGTTTTGGTGGTGCGGCAAGAGTTAATTTGAGTCCAAATTAGTGTTTTTAACTTTGTTTGGGAGTTCTTAGGTCAGTTTTCAAGAGTTTAGCAATCCCTCCTAATCCCCGGTTTTGAACGATCCCTACTTACATACTTTGCTACAATTGTCAGAAGAGGGTTTAATTTGTGTGCTTAATATATTTTGCATCAGGAAGGGATAACAGCACGGGAGAGGGAGAGAGAGAGTGACAGGGAGAATAAGAGTGTGTGTGTGTGTGGCCCAACACATGCCAACACCACACAACCAACCAAACAACATAACAAAATGAACTAGGGGTAAAATGGTCATTTCGCACGTACGTTTCGATATTGTCGGGACGGGATGTTACAACCTACCCACCTTATTAGAATTTCGTCCCGAAATTCAAAACAACAAAATTACAACCCCTAGTGGTCAAAGAACAATCGAGGATACAAATCCCTCATCTGATCTTCTGTCTCCCACGTAGCTTCCTCGACTGAATGATTCCTCCACAAAACTTTCACTAAATTCACCGTCTTGTTCCTCAGAACCTTCTCTTTCCAATCGATGATCGTCACCGGTTCCTCGTCATACGTCAAATCTGGATTAATCTCTAACGGTTGAGGAGGTATCATGTGAGATGGATCAGCAACATAATGTCGGAGCATAGACACGTGAAAAACGTTATGCACTCTAGGCAACACCGGAGGCAACTCCAACCTGTAAGCTACCTCACCAACTCGCTCCGTGACCACGTATGGTCCGATGTACCTGGGACTTAACTTCCCCTTCTTTCCAAACCGTACGACACCTCTCCACGGTGAAAGCTTCAGAAATACCCAATCTCCGACCTCGTACACTCTGTCCGTAGCATGCCGATCCGCTAGACTCTTCTGCCTGTCCTGGGCTGCTTTCAGGTTAGACTTAATCACCTGAACATTCTGAGTAGTCTCCTCGACAATCTCTGGGCCCACTAGAACTCTTTCTCCAACCTCTGACCAACACAACGGCGTGCGACAAGATCTACCATACAATGCCTCAAACGGCGCCATGCCGATACTCGAATGAAAGCTGTTGTTGTAGGCAAATTCCATCAAATCCAACCGCTGGTGCCAAGCATCACCGAACTGCAACACCGAAGCTCGCAACATATCCTTCAAGGTTTGAATAGTTCTCTCTGACTGTCCGTCCATCTGTGGATGATACGCTGTACTGTAGAGTAACCTCGTGCCCAAAGCTTCCTGAAAAGCCACCCAAAACTTCGATGTAAATCGTGGATCACGATCCGAGACAATACTCACAGGGACTCCATGATACTTCATAATCTTTGAGATGAACAGCTCCGCTAAACGGCCCAAAGAATACTTCTCCCTCACTGGAATAAAATGTGCCGATTTAGTGAGCCGATCAACGATCACCCAAATGCCGTCAAAGCCATTATGTGTACGCGGGAGCTTGTACACAAAATGCATAGTGATATTTTCCCATTTCCACTCTGGAATGGGAAGCGGCTGCAACAACCCAAACGGCTTCTTCCTTTCCGCTTTAACCTGCTGACAAACAGCACACCTGCTCACATACTCAGCTATCTCCCTCTTCATACCCGGCCAATAATAAAATGGTCGAATGGTATGATACATTTTAGTAGCTCCAGGATGCATGGCGTAAGCCGAAATATGTGCTTCATCGAGAATTTCTTTCTTTAACTCCGAATTATTAGGCACGAACATTCTACCCTCTTGCATCAACATGCCATCCGATTCACGAACTCTGAGGTCTCGCCTCCTTCCTTGCTCTCGAGCTTGAATTAATTCTTGAATCTCCCGATCAGCTGCCTGAGCTTCAAGCACCCGATCAACTAGAATGGGTCTAACTTGGAAATTAGCAAGTAAGGCCACATCTCGGTGTTCTGCTTCTAACCTCACTCCTGTAGAACGCAAGTCCATCAAAAGAGGAACATGACTCGCATACAACGCATTGATACGACCATGAGACTTCCTGCTAAGTGCATCAGCCACTACGTTCGCAAGACCAGGGTGATAATCAATCGTGCAATCGTAATCGCTGAGCAACTGATAGGAGCATATTCATGCGACTTAAATGGCTTGTTCTCGTGCATTTACGTTATGTTTCTTTAGTTATTTTAGTACTTTAAGCTATTTTCGTGTGTTTGTAGGTCCAAAGGGCTAAAGGAGCAAAAAGATGCATTTTGGAGACTTTTGGAGCACTTTTGGGCTAAGGATGGATAGCTTATGCTTGGAGCCAAAGTGTTGGACGAAATTGAAGACCTAATTGAAGACCAAAGTGTTGGAACCTTGTTCCCTTTAGTTTTAGGACATTTAAACCTTTCCTAATCCCAATCATGCCATGCATAACACACATCCATTCTAACACATTGTCATTGCACATGCATTTCCTTCATTAATTAATCACATATCATTCACCACTTATCATTTCATACACTTATCATTCACTTATCATATCATACACTAAATTAATTAACCCACATGCACCCTTTATTCTTTCATCATTCCAGCCACTCCACATCCCTCACCAAGAAATCATTCAACACATGCATCCATAATCATTCCTACACATGTGCCGTGACTCTTCAATCCAATTTCCAGATTTTCCTTTGCATTTCCATAAATCAAATCAGCCACATGCACATGCACTTTTTCCACTTCATCATTACACCACATTCTCTCTCTTTTATTCCACATGCAGCCACACCTTCACTCACATGCACCATTCAAACATACACCCAAACAACCACCAGAAATCTGCCCATGCCGTGAGGTTCCCATCAGAAAATCCACTTCATTGCACATGCATTCCATTCATAAATAATTCACATGCATCCTTTAATTCATTTTCAGCAAAGTTCCTCTCAAAACCGTGCACATTCTCCTTTCAATTCAGCCAAATCACATGCATCTTGGCAGATTTCACATGCACACACATGCAATTCCAGCTTTCACATGATTTCCTAGCTGTTTTTCATCATTAACCATCCACTTGCATGCTTAAACAAACAGCCATATACACCTCCATTCCTCCTATAAAAACCCTTGCATTCATTCTCATTCATACACAATTCATTCACAACAGAAATTGGTCCCTTGGGGCCGTGCCCTTCACAAAGTCCATCCATTCCATTCATAAACTCATCCATTGCAGAAATGTAGACCATCAAACATCTTTGTGCCGTGCCTTCCCTTACAATCCAAACACCACTCCCCAAACCATTCACACCATCAAACTATCCTTAGACCTTGTGCTACAACAACGAGGAAGAGAAGAGTGCCTAAACGTTCATACAATTCAAGTTTGAGTTGTTGGAATGTTTAGGTGTTTCTTTGATTCTCTTTGTTTTGTACCATGAGGAACTTCCTCTTTCGACATCAGTTTTGCTTTAAGGGTTCTTTCTTCTTAATCCTATGTTCACTCATGTTATATATTTTTATGTCAAACCTTTTGTAAACATGAAGTGTAACTAATCTTTCTATAAGGATTCGATGTAGCCTTGCAAGAGTGCCATGTAGTTAATTCAGAATTCTCATTTAATCTATCTATTTCTTGTTTCATTCTCCGATTTAATTGTGACTTAGTGTGTTGATTTTAGTGCTTGATCATCATTTGAATTAACCACAGGTTGTTTAGCCAAGATTAAAGCACACATCATGCATAATCTTGGTGGATATGTGAATGAATGAAGGGAATGTTTTGCAAACATCCTACCGAGTGTTCCCTTTGGTTTTGTGAAAGTTTCTTATGCACTACATATTCTTGATTAGGAACCAAAGTTGCACATCACAATTAGGTTCATGATTAGGGACATTTGATCAAATCCACACATCATATGGCTGATCATATCTAAGTGAAACAAACCCAAGAAATAAGTAGAGGGATGAGTATAATCTGACGTAACAAGCATGGACTTGGCTTAGCAATGGTGAAATCGAATCTCTAGCTTCATCTCCATTTGTGCTATCTCTTTTTATTAGCTGTTGATTCATTCATTTTGTGTTTACTTCATTTCCTTATGCTTTAATTTACAATCTGTCATTTAGTTTAATCAAAACATAAATCCCCCTTTACTTTAATGTCAAATTAGTTAGAAATCTGTCTTAGTTTATGTTTCTAAGTGTTTTGATTCATTTTATTTCCCAAATTCGTCCAAAGTAGTCAAAATGCTCAAAACTGCCCAGATTGTGTTTTTAAGGCAGTTTTGAGTGTTTTGGTGCTGTTTTGAGTCTTTTGGTTTGTTTTAGTGTTTTAAGTGTTTAGTTTTACATTCTTTGAGTCTAGTTTAGTGTTTTATATTGTGTTTTTACATTTGAATCAAGCCATAATCTTAAATTCGTCCATCATTGGATTTAAGGTCAGAAACTGCCTAGTTAGTGTTTTTAGGCAGTTTTGAGTCTTTTGAACTTGTTTTGAGTCCTTTAAGTCTTTGTGAACGTTTTTAACTTTGTTTTTACGTTTTTGAGTCAAATCCAAGTGATTAACAATCCCTCCTAATCCCCGGTCCAGAACGATCCCTACTTACATATATACTACAATTTGACGAAAAGAGGGTTTAATTTGTGCGCGTATAATTCTCGCATCAGCAACTCCAACCACCTCCGTTGACGAATATTAAGTTCCTTCTGAGTAAAAAGATACTGAAGACTCTTGTGATCTGTAAAGATCCTACACTTCTCCCGATAAAGATAGTGTCTCCACAACTTCAACGCAAAGATGATGGCAGCCAACTCCAAATCATGTGTAGGGTAATTCAACTCATGAGGTTTCAACTGTCGTGAAGCATAAGCAATTACCCTACCATGCTGCATCAATACACATCCCAGACCATTCAAGGAAGCATCGCTATAAACCTCGAAATCACCACTATCGTCCGGGAGTGCCAAAACAGGTGCATGAGTGAGACAATGCTTCAACTGCTGGAAACTCTGCTCACACTTGTCATCCCACTCAAATTTATCATCCTTCCTCGTTTACCTCGTCAGTGGCAAGGCAATCACCGAAAAATTCTTAACGAATCTCCGATAATACCCCGCCAAACCAAGGAAACTTCTCACCTCAGTGACGGTTCGCGGTTGCTCCTAACTCTCTACAGCTGCAACCTTCTGAGGGTCCACCAAAATACCCTGAGCAGAAATGACGTGCCCCAAAAACGCAACTTGATCTAACCAGAACTGGCACTTGCTAAACTTAGCATATAATTGGTGTTCCCTCAACCTCTTCAACACCAAAGTAAGATGTCGAACATGCTCCGCTTTCGACTTAGAATACACCAGAATATCGTCAATGAAGACAATAACAAATCTATCCAAGTATGGCTGGAATACCCGGTTCATTAAATCCATAAAAGCAGCTGGCGCATTCGTCAACCCAAATGGCATCACCAGAAACTCGTAATGACCATGACGAGTCCTGAACGCCGTCTTAGGAACGTCATCCCTACTAATCTTCAGCTGATAGTACCCAGACCTCAAGTCAATCTTGGAGAACACACAAGCACCTTTCAGCTGATCAAACAAATCATCGATACGAGGCAACGGATAACAGTTTTTAATCGTCACCCGATTCAATTGCCTGTAGTCGATACACAGCCTCAAAGTTCCGTCTTTCTTCCTCACAAACAACACTGGAGCGCCCCAAGGCGAAGTACTAGGCCGAATGAAACCCTTATCCACTAATTCCTGTAACTGAACTTTCAATTCCCTTAACTCAGCAGGAGCCATACGATAAGAAGTCAAAGAAATAGGGTTAATACCTGGAAGTAACTCAATAGTAAACTCCACGTCTCGATCTGGGGGTAAACCAGGTAAATCCTCGAGGAAAACATCGGGAAAGTGTCTGACCACTCTCACATCCTCAACTCTGCTAGGAATGGCCTCATCTAACACCACATGAGCTAGGTACCCCGAACAACCTTTAGACAACAACTTTTTCGCTCGCAAAGCCGAAATAACGCCATGTCTCACCCCACTCTGCTCACCCACAAAAGTAACCACAGGTAGTCCAGGACGGTGTAACGTAACTACTTTCCCATAACAATCAATGTTGGCACGATAGAAATGTAACCAATTTGTGCCCAGAATCACATCAAAGTCGACAATATCCAACGGGATAAGATCAGCTGACAAAACAACACTGATCGGAGCATATTTAGGCGACTTACTTAGCTTGTTTTCATGCATTTATGTTATTAATTCATAGTTGTTTTAGTCTTTTAAAGTATTTTCGTGTGTTTTTAGGTTCTAATGGCAAAGGAAGCAATAAAGTGCATTTTGAGGCTATTTGGAGCATTTTTGGGCATGGATTGGATAGCTTAACCATGGAGCAAAGAGGATGGACGAAATTGAAGACTAGAAGAGTTAGGAAAGGCTACAAATCTGGTGGAAGAAGTCCTAATACAATGAAGATAAGGAAGAAGCAAGAAACAAGGAACCTTATCCAACCTTATCTTATCCTATCCTAGAAACCTTATCCTATCCTATCTCTAACATTATCCTATTCTATCCTATCCAAATCAGGTGGGGGCTTAAACCTAGCTAATTAGGGGGAATCAATTACACATTTAAGCACCTAATTCAGTTTCTAGAAACCTTATCCTTGTTCTAGAACCCTTATCCATCCTTGCCGTGAGTTTTCCTTGCATTAGAGGGTTTCTAGAAGCCCTAATCTGCCCTATCCTTTAGTGCCGCACCTATCCCTTCTAGGAAGCTGATTTCCCTTGCCTTGCAAGGCATTCTAGAAGCCTTATCACCTTATCTCCTTACCTGCCGCACCTAGGAAGCATTATCCCTTTCTATTTCTGATTTCTAAGCCTATTTCCTTGTGGATTTGGGTTATTCAAGTCCATATCTGATTACCCTAGGGTTTTAAGTGCCTATATATACTCATATTAACCCCTAGATCAGATCACCACCTCTCATACACATTCATTAATTCCAGAAATTCGTCCAACCCTCTCCACACCTTTGCCGCAGCCACCAAACACTTTTCTCCTTAGTTTTAACCTTTGCCGCACCATCCCCTTCCCCTAAACACTACTACATCCCTCCATAACCATGCATCCATACACCTAAGGCCCTAAACCTGAACCTAGACCTTTGCCGCACCAAGGAGGAGGAGAAGGAAGCTCGGAAGTTCATGCAATTCGAGTTCGCGTCGCTGGAATTTCTAGGTGTTTCTTTTCCTTTAATTTCAATGTTTAATTTCAATTCTCTTTGTTTTGTGCGTATGAGGAACTAAACCCCCCCTTGGCTAGGGGGGGATTCGAAATACATGTTTATGCTTGCGATATGATTTGATTACTTCTAATTGCGTTTCATAAGTTGTGAATTCAATTTACTTATCTATGTGAATTACATTGATTTGTGTGTGTTGGTTGAGAGTGCACGCTTAATTATCATGCATAAATTGGATGCTAGGATATAAGGAAATTTCACCTAATCGTTATGGAATTATATTCACAAGTAGTAAAGGCTTGTTCTCGTACATTTACGTTATGTTTCTTTAGTTATTTTAGTTCTTTATGCTTCTTTTGTGTGTTTTCAGGTTCTAAGGGCTTAGGGAGCAAGAAAGTGCATTTTGAGGCTATTTGGAGCATTTTTGGGCATGGATTGGATAGCTTATCCATGGAGCCAAAAGGATGGACGAAATTGAAGGCCATTTATGCAATTTAGGACATACAACAAAGGGCCTAGCCCATTCTCTCTTATTCTCTCCCTTATAGCCATGCAAAGAACCATCCATTCCATCAAAAACAACCCTATTTTAAGCCCATTCTAAAACCTTGCCTTGCATCACATGCATTCCCCTCATAACCTAGTTGTCATTCCACTTCATCAATACATGCATTCCTTTCATAAATCAGCCACATATTCACCCACATGCACTTTAATCATTCAAACATGCACTCCCATTAATTAAACCATTCAAACCAACACAAAAACACCAACATTCCCTCTTTGCCGTGCAAACACATGCATTTCCCTTGCCATTTTCAGCCATCACACTTCATCATTACACCACCATTCATTCTTTAATCCACATCCATTCATCATCATTCACCCTAACAACATTCACATGCAAACACAAGCTTTAACCAACAAACAAAACAGCCAACACATGCACCAAAACACCCATGCCGTGCACTTCACATTAAAATTCCAGCATCTTCACATGCAATTCCAGCTTTCACATGTTGTCCTAGCTGTTTTTCCATCATTCCTCCACACAAACACCTTAAACAAACAGCCATATACACCTCCACTCCTCCTATAAATACCCATGCATTCCCATTACCTAAACACATCTCATTTTTCATTCCATTTCACAACACAACACACAACACAAAATCCTCCATTCTTGCCATGCATATCCCTTCATTTTCTGCATATTTTCTCTTCATTCCAACCATTCCAACCACTCCTCATCCCCCCAAAACTCACCTTAGACCTTGTGCTACAACAACGAGGAAGAGAAGAGTGCCTAAACGTTCATACAATTCAAGTTTGAGTTGTTGGAATGTTTAGGTGTTTCTTTGATTGATGCGAGAATTATACGCACACAAATTAAACCCTCTTTTTATCAATTGTAGTGAAGAATGTAAGTAGGGATCGTTCTGGACCGGGGATTAGGAGGGATTGTTAATCACTTGGATTTGACTCAAAAACGTAAAAACACAATATAAAACACCAAACTAGACCCAAAGAATGCAAAACTAAAGTTTAAAACACTAAGACAAACCAAAAGACTCAAAACAGCACCAAAACACTCAAAACTGCCTTAAAAACACAATCTGGGCAGTTTTGAGCACTTTGACTACTTTGGACGAAATTGGGTAATAAATTGATTCAAAACACTTAGAAACACAAACTAAGACACTTTCTAACTAAATTGGACACTAAAGTAAAGGGGGATTGGTTTTGGACGAAATTAAAAACAAAACAAACTTTTTAAATTAGGACAGATTGTAAAAACGAATTTGATGGAATTGAATGGATGGGAAGCTAGCTAAGGGGTTCATCTCCACACATGTTATACTTGCATATAAAACGATTTCCAATTGCTTTTCAATAACCCATGAATTCTCAACGCCCCAAGTTAATTAGGTTCGCTTAAATTAACCTTCAGATTTTCCTAACGTTATTGAATTGGATGATTGCATACGACAACCCAAAACATTCCCCACAAGTCCCCTACATGATTGCATAATAGAGATACAAGCAAGAATCATTAAGTTCTATGAAAACCATAAGCATTGACGAAGCACTTGTTACTATGATTGCATGAAACTTATGCCAAGAATTTACTTAACGCGATTGAGATCATCAACCTTTACTACTTGTGAATATAATTCCATAACGATTAGGTGAAATTTCCTTATATCCTAGCATCCAATTTATGCATGATAATTAAGCGTGCACTCTCAACCAACACACATAAATCAATGTAATTCACATAGATAAGTAAATTTAAGTGTTTAGTTTTACATTCTTTGAGTTAGTTTAGTGTTTTATATTGTGTTTTTACGTTCTTGAGTCAAGTTATTACTTAATTTCGTCCAAATTTGTGTTTGTGCTCAAATCTGCCCAGAAAGTGGTTTTTAGGCAGATTTGAGTGTGTTTGTGTTGTTTTGAGTCTTTTGAGTCAATTTCACATTGATTAGCATCCCTAGTTAATCCCCGGTCTAGAACGATCCCTATTTGCTCATTTACTACAATTGTCATCCATAGGGTTAATTTGTGTGTTTAACTATTTTCGCATCACGACGCGAACTTGAATTGCATGAACTTCCGAGCTTCCTTCTCCTCCTCCTTGGTGCGGCAAAGGTCTAGGGACAGATTTAGGGCCTTAGGTGTATGGATGCATGGTTATGGAGGGATGTAGTAGTGTTTAGGGGAAGGGGATGGTGCGGCAAGGCTTAAAACTAAGGAGAAAGGTGTTTGGTGGCTGCGGCAAGGGTGTGGAGAGGGTTGGACGAATTTCTGAAATTAATGAATGTGTATGAGAGGTGGTGATCTGATCTAGGGGTTAATATGAGTATATATAGGCACTTAAAACCCTAGGGTAATCAGATATGGACTTGAATAACCCAAATCCACAAGGAAATAGGCTTAGAAATCAGAAATAGAAAGGGATAATGCTTCCTAGGTGTGGCAGGTAAGGAGATAAGGTGATAAGGCTTCTAGAATGCCTTGCAAGGCAAGGGAAATCAGCTTTCTAGAAGGGTTTGGGGCGCCACTTTTGTAGGAGATAAGATAAGGTTCCTAGAAACATGTTTTAAGGGCCAAATTTGTAGGGAAAAAGGGATAAGGGTGCGGCACCTTTGTAGGGATAATGTTAGGGCTTCTAGAAAGCCTAAAAACTAAGGGGATTTGGATAAAACCCACGGCAAAGATAGGATAGGGCATCTAAGGCTTCTAGAAACCCTCCAAGATAAGGTAAAGTGCATGGCATCCCTATAGGATTAGGATAAGGTGTCCTAAATGGATAAGGACTCCTCATTGCACTTGGAAACTTTGCCTATTAGGATTAGGAAACCTTGTCTTCATCATTCCTTCTTCATCTTGGACTCCTTTTCCTTCTTGGACTTGGAAAACTTCTTTGTTGCTTCTCTTGAGACCATTTGGATTTTGACTTTCCTACTTCAAGTAGGAAACCTTGTTTGAGTAGGCAACTTTGTTCTTCTAGGAATCCTAATTCAACTAGGAAACCCATTTTAACTAGGAATCCTAATTCAACTAGGAAACCTTGCTCAAGTAGGAATCATCATCTTCAAGTCTTCAATTTCGTCCATCCTCTTGGCTCCAAGCATATGATGTCCCTTCCAAGCTCTAATTTGCTCCAAAAGGCTCCAAAATGCATCCTTTTGCATACTTTGCCCTTAAAACCTGAAAACACATAGAACTAGCTTAAAAGACTACTTTACTAAGGAAAAACACTATAAATGCACAAAAACAAGCTAAACTAAGGTGCATAAATATGCTCCTATCAAATTCCCCCACACTTAGCTTTTGCTAGTCCTCGAGCAAAACAAAATGAAACAAAGTAAATAAACGAAGTAAAACGAGTAAAACACAACCTACACCTTCCAACAATCGCCTCAGGGATTTCCAATGCACATGACATGTTAAAAAATCATTATTCCCACAGATTTTAGCCATCTTTACACTCGAGCACATGCTTAATCATAGTCACTACTTACTAGTTCACAAATAACCACTTAAAACGATGTTTTGAATGTAGTAACATGCCTTAGAGAATTTCCTCAATTCCTTACAAGATATGCACTCTATTTTCACTCAGATTTTCTAACTACACACCCTACACGTAGTTATATGTGAGAAGATTGATGTAAATATAAAAACGAATGCTCACATATATGTATAACAAAGAACGCAATTTCCGGAGTTAATAACATGTTTAGATATGATCTCATGAATGGAATGCTACTACTTAGATGCGAAAACCAGTGACACCATATGCTCGTACCAATTTTAAACTCCACAAATTGAAACACATAACACTCAAGATTAAAGTCAAGGGTTGTAACGGGGCTAGGGGTATTGGCGAACAAAGAAAGGTAAAGGATAAAACAAACGTTCTTTAAACAATAGTAAGCAAAGCAATGAACTTGATACTTAGAATTCACTTTAGAGTGCAGAAAATAACTTTAAACACAACGGGGAATACATGTGCATACTTAGGGTCAAATGCAACGTTTTGGACCCTTTCTTCAATAACCAACAACTTAGAGCTCATTTTATGCTCTTCCAACTCCTTTTCATACTATTCACAACTTTTTCTTTTTTCCTTTCTATTTTGCACGAATTTTTCTCTTTTTTTTTTTTTTTTTTTTTTTCTTTTCTTTGCCGTGCCTCATTCAAGACTTTGGCACACCCATATATCAAGAATCCTTCCCCCACACTTGTTTTCTACAATGCAATGATCAAAATGAATTCATCTTTGAGTTATGCTTTTACTATGCTTCAAGAACAAAGGTATGGGTGGTCCTACTCTAGGCTAGGTGAGGATAATTGTGGGTTAACAAAGAAAGTAGGCTACACAAGGCTCAACGGGGTTAAATCCTACAAAACAAATGAAATAGGGAAATATGGCAATTTGGCTATGGTGGTAACTACTAACTTCATCTTGAATATGTGTTATGCAATTCAATAACATGTTTTGAATGAAATTGGCATGAGTTCTAGTACTTGGAACTAAATGATGAAACGCCTTCTAAGTAGTAACCAAGCAAAGAATAATGAGATCATGCAACGACTTTAGAAAACAAGAATGCACAGATTTTAACTCTCCAAATAAACGTTTAGGCTCAAGTCTCACAAGGTTGTAGCATTTGTTTGAGTTCCTTCCTTCAAGCATGTTACAAAAACTATTTTTTTTTTCTTCTTTTTGATTACATGTGAAGTCATAAGTTATAACCACAACCAAGCATAAACAAAGAGTAAATCAAACTTTCATCCATGTTAATCATTCTCTTTAACAGTCATGCAATTACAAACCAAATCCTCATCATTGTGTTGGAAGGTACCCTAAGACACAAACAAACACACAAAAACAACTTAAAAACAACTCTTTTTGGGTTTTCAAAACAATTTTTTCAATTTTTTCTGGGATTTTCGGATTTTTAGAACAACAAATACTAAAACACACCAAAACAGCCTAAAAACACCTAAAAACAGCAAGAAACAACATTTGAAATTATGGGTGACAAAACCCTACGAATTTGCATCAAAACACTTTGGTTACCCCCCCACACTTAAATCAAACATTGTCCTCAATGTTTCAAGCATAGACTCACACAAATAACAAACAACAAACAAAAACAACATCTAACAACCTAACATGGCAGAAACAAAATCAACAACAAAGAGAAGAGTTTAGGAACGCAAATCTGGAATTGGAGTGCTTTCTCGGTCTTTCTTTGTTGAATGCATGGGTTGCCTCCCAAGTAGCGCTTGCTTTAACGTCGTACAGCCGGACGAGCATGCTTCTTATCCTCACTTGGAGCCCACGGCATGGAGTGGGATGTCCTCCACAACTTGCCCTTCAACACTTTCGTAATATGGCTCTATGAATGGGAGGGGATAGTGATCCTCCCTAATGGTGGTGTTTTGGTTCCTAAAGTCCATGTAAATGCTCCCACCACCTTGAAATCGATTGGGTACCTGCACCAAAGAAGGTAACAACCTATTAGTTGAAATGGGAATTGGAATTGGGGTTGGAGACTTACAAACATATCGTGATGGAAGCTCAAAAGTGGTAGCCCTATCAACAATGTCATTATGTCTACTCTCGGCCAGATTGGGTGGTTTTAGGGCAACCACTCCAATTCCCTCTTCAATGGTGGTTCTTGATGCATCCTTCTTGATAGGTGTGGATTGTTCCTGCCCTATATCCTTATGCATATCAATGGCAAAACAAGAACGAACATCATTAGGCTTCTTAATAGAGTCATAAACATTGAATTTAATTAGATCACCACCAAACTCCATTGTTAATACTCCCTTGGCCACATCAATCTTTGTTTGAGCTGTTTTCATGAATGGCCTTCCAAGGAGAATGGGTAATGACGGGGCATGGTCCGATTCATCCATCTCAAGTACGTAGAAATCCGCCGGAAAGATCAAATGATTAACCTGCACTAAAACATCTTCCAAAACTCCCTTTGGATAGGCATTAGATCTATCGGCCAATTGTATAATAACACCATCATTTTTCAACGCTCCTAGGTTCATAGATGCATAAATTGAATATGGCATGACATTTATGGATGCACCTAAGTCTAACATGGCAGATTCAAACCTAGAATTACCAATAACACACGGAATTGTGAAACTACCCGGATCTTTGCATTTTGGGGGCAGCTTGCGTTGTAAGATGGCTGAGACGTTTTCACCTACTTTGACCACCTCCTTGGTCGAAATCCTCCTCCTATTGGTGCAAAGTTCCTTCAAGAACTTGGCGTACCTCGGGACTTGCTTGATTGCATCCAAAAGGGGGATATTAACTTGAACTTTCCGAAACGTCTCCAAAATGTCCTTTTCCACTTCTTCTTTCTTTGTTTGCTTAAACCTACTAGGAAAAGGAACATTCGCAGGAAAATCATTAGTAGGAACCGAACTTGACACGTTCTTACCTTTATTGGATGAATTGGACGACTTGGGATCACTTGGAACTTGCGGCACATTTGGTTCCACCTTGGCCGTTGGTGGCCTTTGCTCCTCCTCTTCAATTCTCAACTCATCCTCCTCGTTGGAACGTGATTTGGATGGGTTGAGGTCAGATCCGACTTGCTTTCCACTTCGCAAATGCATAGCTTTTGCAGATTCGAATCCACCTTTCGGATTGACCACTGTTGAGCTAGGCAACCTTCCTTGCTCACGAAATTGCCCCATAAACTCGGCAATTTGTCCCACTTGCTTTTCTAAGTTGTCCACCCTCTTGTCTTGGATTTGCCTCTCTTTGTTTTGAGTTTGGACTTCCTGCGTTAAAGTAGTAAGTAATTGAAAAATCTTATCGTTATCACTTGAATTACTTACATTGCTTTGGGCAGGTTGTGCTTGGGCTTGTGGTGGTGCCAACGGCTTTTGATAGAAACCCGGGGGTTGTTGCCTAAATCCGCTTTGTTGTTGACCTTGTTGGGGGTCTCGCCATTTGAAATTCGGATGATCACGCCAACCGGGATTGTAAGTATTAGAGAACGGATCACCACGTGATTGGTATTGGTTGCCATATCCCACGGCATTGAGTGTCTCCCACCCTCCATTCTCGATTAATTGTGGGCACTTGTCCGTAGGGTGTTCTTGCATGGAGCATACGCCACAAGAAGCTACGGTTTTGACTTTTGGACCTTCCACCACCTGAGAAAGCAACGTAGTAAGGTTAGCCATTTGATTTTGAAGTTCGGTTATGGCACTTACCTCATTGACTTGGTGTTGCCGTGGGGTACTCCTCTGTCCAACGCCTTCGTATTGTTGAGCATTCAATGCTCGATTAGCAATCAAGGACTTTGCAGCCGTGGGGGTCTTGTCCACCAAGGCTCCTCCCGCTGAATCATCTAGCATTTGACGTTCAATAGGTAGAAGTCCCTCGTAAAAGTATTGTAAAAGTAGTTCCTCCTTCATTTGATGCTGTGGACATGAAGCAACAAGAGATTTAAAACGTTCATAATAAGTAGGAAAGGATTCACCTTCATCTTGTTGAATTCCACTTATCCTTTTTCGTAGGAGGATGACTCGAGAAGTTGGGAAAAACTTCTCCAAGTAAGCTCGTTTCATGCTCTCCCATGATGTTGTTGATGTATAATTCCTTCCTAATGCTAGAATATATTTAGTATAATGGCACAAGCAAGGGTGTCGAATCCACAGGGACTAATTGGACCTATGTAACTACTTGTTTGCAAGAAATCTAAGAAATGAATCAAACTAGTCTAAATAGGCAGATTTGAATCAAACTAATCAAACTATGCAGATTTTGTTGTTTTAACTTGAAAGCAAAAGAGAATGAAGTAAACACAAATCAATGAATCAACAACCAATATAATGAGATAGTATCAATGGAAATGAAACTAGGGATTCGATTTCACCATTGCTCAATTAAATCCAAGTTTGTTAAGTTGGTTTATACTCATTCATCTACAAATTTCTTGAGTTTGTTTCACTTGGATATGATCAACCATATGATGTGTGGATTTGATCAAATGTCTATAATCTTGAACCTAATTGTGATGTGCAACTTTGGTTCATAATCTAGAGTATGTAATGCACAAGAAACGTTCACTAAACCAAAGGGAACACTTGGCAGGATGTTTGCCAATCTTTCCCTTCATTCATTCACAAATCCACCAATATTAGACATGATGTATGTTTTAATCTTGGCTAAATAACTTGTGGTTAACTCAAATGGCGATCAAGCATACAAATCAACCCACAAATTCACAATTATAACAGAGAATGAATCAAGAACTAGGTAGACAAACTGAGCATTCTAACTTAATTACATAGCAAACTTTGCAAGGTTACATCGAATCCCTAGAGGAAGCTTAGTTACAATTCATGTTTACAAAAGATTTGACATAAAAGTATAAAACATGAATGAACATAGAATTGATAAGAATGAACCCTTGAAGCAAAACTGATGTTGAAGTCCTTGAAGAGTTCCTTGGTGTTGCTTCTCCAAATGTGGTGCGGATGAAGTAGATTGGTTTTGTTTGGATGGTTTCTGCCCTTAGGACAGAAATGGACAGAGAATGGAGTGAAGTAGGGGGGTTTTAGAGTGTGTAATGGACTGAAAATGAAGAGGGAACTTGCGGATGGGAAAGAGGAGAGAAAATGAGCAGTTTCTGTGTAAGGAAAAAAAGTGTAGAATGCAATGCAATGGAGAGGGCGAATTAGAGTGAATGATGGACAGAAAATGGAGCCAAATAGAGTGTGTGTGATCCCCCAACATTCAGATTGGATCTAGGAGTTGTTTAATTCAGAGGGCAGAGCATCAATCAGATGGAATGATGGGTTTCTGAGTGTAGTGGACGCATGGCTTGGACAACCCTGCAAGAATGTGTTTTGTTTAATCAAAATGCATGTGTAAAGTCTGCCACAAGGGAGTGGAACCTGCAAAGGTGACTTGGACCACCAGAAAATGTTTATACACATCTGAAAATGAGAAGAACACACGGCATGGACAAAGGGATGGGTTTGATTTCTGAAATGATGGCATGAAATGGAATTTCTGGAATAAAGGATGCAAGGAATGGACATAATCTGCAGGTATGTGGATATTTAATCCAAGAAACATGTGCAAAGTGTTTGAACATGCATGTGAATGCATGTTTTGGTGTTGAAACCACCTAATCTGACTTCAATGCTTGTTTTATTTAGAATCACTCAATTTGGCCGAATTTCACCACATTCCTTCATTTGCCTTCCAATTGATCTTATTACACACTTGGCTGCACACTAACACCAAACAAAGTAAAATGCAACTAGTTTAATCCAAAAACAATACAAAAACGCCAAATAAGAAAGCTATACATGCATGCAAAATGTGACTATCAAATACCCCCAAACCTGGTTTTTGCTAGTCCTCGAGCAAACTTAAAACTAAAACACACAAAACTCAAACATCTAACTAAACCACTTTCGCTGGCTAAACGATTGCACTGAGCATGTGCAACAAGCCTTTGAACCCCTAGGTGTCCCTAGTTGGAGGAGTTGTGTCTCCTGAGGGTTTACAGTGATGACACCCACAAACATTTACAAAATCTGCAAACAACTTGGTTAAAACATGCTTTAAACAAACTAATAAGAACCAATGAAGATTTTGTCATATATTCAAACTCAAAAGTTTGCCACTTCAAAGAATCGTATCAATTGTAACGTATAAAGATATTTCTCCATGTCTTACGACTTCAAAGTCACCATACCCAAATGCTTAAGACAGAATTCGCCTCAACTCTACTCCTCACAGCTTCCACTCAAGTTTTCACTCAGATCTTAAGGTTTAGTCTCTCAACAACATATATGAGTGAAATTATGTAAAGGAAATCAAAATTCTCACATATGAAATCTGAAATGGAAGCACAGTTTCTGAGTAGATCTCATGAAATGAATCAAATGCTAAGAATATAGATAACACACACACACTTACCATCACCCATGAATACATCCTCAATGATCAGCTAGGTCTTTCTCAAGGTTGTAATGCAAGGCTTAGAGTATAGGTTATGAAAGACTTGATATGAAATACTAGAGCTTGGGGCATACCAAAGTGTTCTTGAGGATCATGCTCTTCACTTGCATTGGTTTTCTTTCTTCTTTGTTTTTGGCATCCAGGCCCTATGTCTTATAATGAGGAGATTTGGAACTTGTATCCATTTTAATTCTCTTCTTTTCTCTTTTTTTTTTTATAACCCCATTTTTTTTTTTTTTTTTTAGAAACATCTTCAACTTAGGTGCCCTCGGTACATGCCACAATCTTGTTCTAAGCTCAATTTACTTTTAGTCTTCATCACCTTGGTATTCCCCAAACTATAAGGTATGGCTTGTAATGGGCTAGAATGGGTAGAGTATAGTGTGGGTGATGAAAGAATTAGGCTAAAGTGTTTGGCTGCAACAAGGGTGAATGGAGCACACAAATGGGTAGGATTTAAGCCTTTTAGTAGTTAAACATGCATAGCCTAACATCATCTCATTGAGTTCATTCACGAATGATACTAAACACATGGTATCTGCAAAGAGAGTAATTCTTAGTATCCAATCAAAATAGAAGTAATGAGATCATTTAAAGTGAAATTGAAAGAAAGAGATAGGAGTAGAAACACTTTAAACCCTCTCAAAGAAGCAAATAGGCTCAAAATAACTCACTAGGGTAGTCTCTACTATTCTTCTTCCAGAATTTGAGTATGGTACCTCTATCATCATAATTTCAAGAGTTATAGCTTTATACATGACAACAAGATGCAACCCTTTTTCATAGCAACCCAATCGTTTGCTTTCAAACATAGCCCTCATATACATTCGTATTAGCATGCAAAAACACCCTTAACCAAAACTAACACTTAAAACAAACACAAAAAACAAACCTTCCATCCCACACCCCCAAACCTATCCTAAACATTGTCCTCGATGTTTAAAATTGTATGCAATGTAAGTAGGCAAAGAATATGGAATGGTAACAACAAAAACACAACATAAAGAAAGAACACAAACCACACTAGGTTGCCTCCTAGCAAGCGCTTTATTTAATGTCTAGGCAAGACATGGTAGCTTGTTCATGGTGTTGAAAATTCAAGAACATCCACGACTTGATACACTTGCTCTTCATCCACTTTATCCAAGTATGGTTTCAATCGCTGCCCATTGACTTTAAAAGAAGTGCCATTCTTCATGTTCTCTATCTCCACAGCTCCATGGGGAAATGTTTGCAAGACTTTGAATGGTCCCACCCACCTAGACTTCAGTTTTCCTGGAAAAAGTCTCAAACGTGAGTCATACAAAAGTACTTTCATACCTTGGTGAAACTCCTTCCTTAGGATGGCCTTGTCATGATAGAGCTTAGTCCGTTCCTTGTAGATTTTGGCATTCTCATATGCCTCATTTCTAAGCTCTTCCAACTCATTAAGTTGGAGCTTCCTTGCTACTCCAGCATCCTTGTAATCAAAGTTGAACTTCTTGATGGCCCAATATGCACGGTGTTCAAGCTCCATTGGCAAATGACAAGCTTTCCCAAACACAAGGCGATAAGGACTCATGCCAATGGGGGTCTTGTATGCTGTTCTATATGCCCATAGTGCATCATTTAACCTCAATGACCAATCCTTCCTTGTAGGGCTCACAGTCTTCATCAAAATGTTCTTGATCTCCCTATTGCTAATCTCCACTTGTCCTGAAGTTTGAGGATGGTACGGGGTTGCCACTTTGTGGTTGATGTTGTACTTCTTCATCAAGGATTCAAAAGGTTTGTTGCAGAAATGGCTGCCACCATCACTAATAATAGCTCTTGGGGTTCCAAACCTACAAAAAATCACATCTTTAAGAAAATTCAACACAACCTTATGATCATTAGTTCTTGTAGCAATGGCTTCAACCCATTTGGATACGTAATCCACAGCCACTAATATGTATAAGTAGCCAAAAGAAGATGGAAATGGTCCCATGAAATCGATTCCCCAAACATCAAAGAGCTCCACTACCAAAATGTTGTTCAATGGCATTTCATTTCTTCGACTAATGTTCCCCATTTTCTGGCACCTATCACATTTAGAGCAAAAATCAAAAGCATCTTTGAATAAAGTAGGCCAAAAGAAACCAGATTGTAAAACCTTTAGAGATGTCTTTTTGGCACCAAAATGGCCTCCACATGCCAATGTGTGGCTAAATGTTAAAATGCTTTGTTGCTCACTCTCTGGGACACATCTCCTAATGATTTGATCAGGGCAATATTTAAACAAATATGGTTCGTCCCAAACGTAGCGCTTCACCATAGCAAGGAACTTCTTTCTTTCCTGAAAAGAAAGGTCATTTCTCATTATACCACATGCAAGATAATTCACAAAGTCCGCATACCATGGTTCTTTTTCTTGAACAACAAAGAGTTGTTCATCTGGAAATGATTCATTTAGGGGCAAAGGTTGTCCCACTCCATGGTTTTCATTAAGCCTGGACAAATGGTCAGCCACAACATTATCACTGCCCTTCTTATCTCGAATTTCCAAGTCAAACTCTTGTAGTAAGAGTATCCATCTAATCAATCGTGGTTTAGAATCCTTCTTTGTCATCAAATACCTAATGGCTGCATGATCAGAAAACACAATAACTTTAGATCCCACAAGATATGACCTAAACTTTTCTAAGGCAAAAACAACAGCAAGCAACTCCTTCTCAGTTGTGGAATAGTTAAGTTGGGCATCATGCAGAGTCCTGCTTGCATAGTAGATCACATGTGGAAGCTTGTTAACCCTTTGCCCTAAAACTGCACCAATAGCATAGTCAGAGGCATCACACATTAATTCAAACGGTAATGACCAATCTGGTGCCATAATAATAGGGGCCGAGGTTAGTTCATTTTTCAAAGTATTGAATGCATCCATACAAGCCTTATCAAAATGAAATACAACATCTTTAGCTAACAGATTGCATAATGGACGAGTGATCATTGAAAATTTCTTAATGAAACGACGATAAAAACCCGCATGGCCCAAAAAACTTCTTACTCCCTTCACAGTGGTGGGGGCTACCATGTTGGTGATGACGTCAATTTTGGCTTTGTCTACCTCCATTCCTTTGCTAGAGATTACATGCCCCAACACAATTCCTTGTTTCACCATAAATTGGCACTTCTCCCAATTGAGGACCAAATTTGTTTCCTGACATCTTTGAAGTACTAACGATAGGTGGTTAAGACATTCATCAAAAGAGGAACCAAACACTGAGAAGTCATCCATAAATACCTCAATGAACCTTTCTACCATGTCAGAGAAGATGGCCAACATGCATCTTTGGAATGTTGCTGGAGCATTGCAAAGTCCAAAAGGCATTCTCCTGTATGCAAATGTGCCAAAGGGGCAAGTAAAGGTTGTTTTCTCTTGATCCTCCGGAGCGATTGCAATTTGATTGTAACCTGAGTAACCATCAAGAAAACAATAGTGTGAGTAACCCGCCAATCTCTCAAGCATTTGATCTATGAAAGGCATAGGAAAGTAATCTTTTCTAGTGCTAGAATTCAACTTCCTGTAATCGGTGCAAACACGCCAACTGGCCGTGGGCTTGGTGGTCACAAGCTCATTGTTTTCATTCCTCATCACAGTGATTCCCACCTTCTTAGGCACCACCTGAATAGCACTCACCCATTTGCTATCAGAAATGGGATATATGATCCCCACATCTAACAATTTTAACACCTCATTCCTAACAACTTCCTTCATGTGTGGATTGAGCCTTCTTTGTGGCTCACGGCTTGTTTTTGCTCCTTCCTCCAAAAGGATCCTATGCATGCACATGGTAGGGCTTATTCCCTTGATATCTGCAATAGACCAACCAAAAGCTGATTTAAACTCTTTTAACACCCTAATTAGTTTATCTTCTTCAATTGGGGTGAGGTCAGAAGCTATGATAACTGGAAGAGTTTCACATTCAGCTAGATATGCATATTTTAGATGTGGTGGAAGTGGTTTAAGTTCAAGTTTGGGTGCCTTAACAGTGGAAGGAGTTAGATGTGATATTGATGATTCTAAAGGCTCAAAAAGAGGTGAAACATGCAAAGGATACAATGCTAATGCTTCCAAGGCAGCCACTTCTTCCATGAGTGCATCCTCTTCATCAAACTCCTCTTGAGATTGACTCAAAACAGTTTGTAATGGATCATTAGATTGTGCCTGCAAGAACTTAGAGAAAACAAGTGAATCAAGCACAATAATGGCATAACAATCAAGAGAGGAAGAAGGATGAGCAAGAGATTCAAACACTTTGAATTGAACTGTCTCTCCTAACACTGTCATAGTGAGGAGTCCATTTTGCACATCGATGATGGTCTTGGCTGTGGCCATGAAGGGTCTTCCAAGCAATATTGGCAACTCTCGATCATGTATAGGAGCTTCTTCCATGTCCAACACTACAAAATCTGCAGGCAAGATTAGTTTATCAACTTGAACTAGAATATCTTCTACTATACCTCTTGGATATTTAACTGATCTGTCTGCAAGTTGTAATGAAATGGTGGTGGCTTTCAAATCTCCCAAACCTAGTTGAAGGTACACTGAATAAGGCATTAAGTTGATGCTAGCACCCAAATAAGGCATTAAGTGTGGCCCTTCAACCGTTCAATTCTTTGGCCTAACTCAACAAGTCTATTTGACATATACTACCTGAAACAAAGTAACACAAATTTGAATGAAAATCAAGAATCTGCTTATAATGAAAAGAACAAAGTTTAACTAGCAAACAACAATGAAATGAACAAAAATAAACTTAAAAACGTTTGAAAATACTCAAGGGATGTGGAACTAAACGCTTAGAGCACTTAAACAATCCTAAAACCCAAAACAGCAACTAGAAGACTCAAAATTGCCTAAAAACCACTTTCTGGGTAGTTTTGAGCACCTACACTAATTTGGACGAAATTGGATGTAAACTTGAATCAAAACACTTATAAACACAAATCAAAACACTTTCTAACTAATTTGGACAAAACAAAGACTCAAAGGATTCAAAACAGATTCACAAGACTCAAAACAAGCTAAAAACGCTCAAAACTGCCTAAAAACACAAATTGGGCAGTTTTGACACTAAACTCAATTTTGGACGAAAATTAGATTTGAGCTTGACTCAAAATGCTTCAAAACACAAGATAAGACAGATTCTAAGCCTAAAACCTAACAAAATATGGGGGAAATTGTATTTGGACGAAATGCAATTAAATGGTCAGATTATAACAAAACCAGATTGTAAAGCAAGTTGATGTAAACCAATGGATAATGGAATGGCTAAGGGATTCTTTTCCACACTTAAAATTTTATGCAACTTAAATCAACTTCCAGTTATCAATTTGACAAGTTATGAACCTTGACACTAATCAAAATAACAAACAAGCAAACAAGCAATTACAAGGGACTGAAATCAGTCCCCGGCAACGGCGCCATTTTTGTTGATGTATAATTCCTTCCTAATGCTAGAATATATTTAGTATAATGGCACAAGCAAGGGTGTCGAATCCACAGGGACTAATTGGACCTATGTAACTACTTGTTTGCAAGAAATCTAAGAAATGAATCAAACTAGTCTAAATAGGCAGATTTGAATCAAACTAATCAAACTATGCAGATTTTGTTGTTTTAACTTGAAAGCAAAAGAGAATGAAGTAAACACAAATCAATGAATCAACAACCAATATAATGAGATAGTATCAATGGAAATGAAACTAGGGATTCGATTTCACCATTGCTCAATTAAATCCAAGTTTGTTAAGTTGGTTTATACTCATTCATCTACAAATTTCTTGAGTTTGTTTCACTTGGATATGATCAACCATATGATGTGTGGATTTGATCAAATGTCTATAATCTTGAACCTAATTGTGATGTGCAACTTTGGTTCATAATCTAGAGTATGTAATGCACAAGAAACGTTCACTAAACCAAAGGGAACACTTGGCAGGATGTTTGCCAATCTTTCCCTTCATTCATTCACAAATCCACCAATATTAGACATGATGTATGTTTTAATCTTGGCTAAATAACTTGTGGTTAACTCAAATGGCGATCAAGCATACAAATCAACCCACAAATTCACAATTATAACAGAGAATGAATCAAGAACTAGGTAGACAAACTGAGCATTCTAACTTAATTACATAGCAAACTTTGCAAGGTTACATCGAATCCCTAGAGGAAGCTTAGTTACAATTCATGTTTACAAAAGATTTGACATAAAAGTATAAAACATGAATGAACATAGAATTGATAAGAATGAACCCTTGAAGCAAAACTGATGTTGAAGTCCTTGAAGAGTTCCTTGGTGTTGCTTCTCCAAATGTGGTGCGGATGAAGTAGATTGGTTTTGTTTGGATGGTTTCTGCCCTTAGGACAGAAATGGACAGAGAATGGAGTGAAGTAGGGGGGTTTTAGAGTGTGTAATGGACTGAAAATGAAGAGGGAACTTGCGGATGGGAAAGAGGAGAGAAAATGAGCAGTTTCTGTGTAAGGAAAAAAAGTGTAGAATGCAATGCAATGGAGAGGGCGAATTAGAGTGAATGATGGACAGAAAATGGAGCCAAATAGAGTGTGTGTGATCCCCCAACATTCAGATTGGATCTAGGAGTTGTTTAATTCAGAGGGCAGAGCATCAATCAGATGGAATGATGGGTTTCTGAGTGTAGTGGACGCATGGCTTGGACAACCCTGCAAGAATGTGTTTTGTTTAATCAAAATGCATGTGTAAAGTCTGCCACAAGGGAGTGGAACCTGCAAAGGTGACTTGGACCACCAGAAAATGTTTATACACATCTGAAAATGAGAAGAACACACGGCATGGACAAAGGGATGGGTTTGATTTCTGAAATGATGGCATGAAATGGAATTTCTGGAATAAAGGATGCAAGGAATGGACATAATCTGCAGGTATGTGGATATTTAATCCAAGAAACATGTGCAAAGTGTTTGAACATGCATGTGAATGCATGTTTTGGTGTTGAAACCACCTAATCTGACTTCAATGCTTGTTTTATTTAGAATCACTCAATTTGGCCGAATTTCACCACATTCCTTCATTTGCCTTCCAATTGATCTTATTACACACTTGGCTGCACACTAACACCAAACAAAGTAAAATGCAACTAGTTTAATCCAAAAACAATACAAAAACGCCAAATAAGAAAGCTATACATGCATGCAAAATGTGACTATCAGATGTGACAGTTCCGGGAGCCAATTCGTACAACCAATCTTTCGCTTTCTCTTGGAGAGAAAAGGGAAAGGCCTTCATCTTCAAGATGCTCTCATCTACGTTCACCGGAGTCATGCTTGAGCAAACGACTTCAAACTCCTTCAAATGCTTGTTCGGATCTTCCATGGATAGCCCATGGTACTTCGGAATGTGATGTAACAGGCTTGACTTCAATTCGAACTCAGCAGTCTTGTCTTGAGCCGCCCTTGGGTATTGGATGCACAAGGGTGCGGCATTGGCCAATCCCGAAGCGGAAAGCTCCTTGATTGTTCGGTTGTCCGCTGCCATGTCTTCCACTTCTTCTTCAAATTCAGAAACGGACTCGGAACTTGCACTTGATTCACTAGGTTCCGGGTTCTTCCTCTTACGTCTCAACTCACGCTCAAAATCGTCGTCAAAGTCTAAAATATGTTCGTGAACCGGATTAGAACTCCGAGTCATAAACAAGTACCTAAAACAAGAAACAAAATAACATAAGAATCTGATCTAATAAGAAAAACGAAAATAACAATCCAAGGGATTAGCAAAGTTGCTAATCCCCGGCAACGGCGCCAAAATTTGATGCGAGAATTATACGCACACAAATTAAACCCTCTTTTTATCAATTGTAGTGAAGAATGTAAGTAGGGATCGTTCTGGACCGGGGATTAGGAGGGATTGTTAATCACTTGGATTCGACTCAAAAACGTAAAAACACAATATAAAACACCAAACTAGACCCAAAGAATGCAAAACTAAAGTTTAAAACACTAAGACAAACCAAAAGACTCAAAACAGCACCAAAACACTCAAAACTGCCTTAAAAACACAATCTGGGCAGTTTTGAGCACTTTGACTACTTTGGACGAAATTGGGTAATAAATTGATTCAAAACACTTAGAAACACAAACTAAGACACTTTCTAACTAAATTGGACACTAAAGTAAAGGGGGATTGAGGTTTTGACGAATTTGAAAACAAAACTTAAAACTTTGTAAAACGAACAGATTTTTAAACGAATTTGGATTTAATGAATGGAATGAAGGCTAGCTAAGGGGTTCATCTCCACACATGTTATACTTGCATATAAAACGATTTCCAATTGCTTTTCAATAACCCATGAATTCTCAACGCCCCAAGTTAATTAGGTTCGCTTAAATTAACCTTCAGATTTTCCTAACGTTATTGAATTGGATGATTGCATACGACAACCCAAAACATTCCCCACAAGTCCCCTACATGATTGCATAATAGAGATACAAGCAAGAATCATTAAGTTCTATGAAAACCATAAGCATTGACGAAGCACTTGTTACTATGATTGCATGAAACTTATGCCAAGAATTTACTTAACGCGATTGAGATCATCAACCTTTACTACTTGTGAATATAATTCCATAACGATTAGGTGAAATTTCCTTATATCCTAGCATCCAATTTATGCATGATAATTAAGCGTGCACTCTCAACCAACACACATAAATCAATGTAATTCACATAGATAAGTAAATTGAATTCACAACTTATGAAACGCAATTAGAAGTAATCAAATCATATCGCAAGCATAAACATGTATTTCGAATCCCCCCCTAGCCAAGGGGGGGGTTTAGTTCCTCATACGCACAAAACAAAGAGAATTGAAATTAAACATTGAATTCAAAGGAAAAGAAACACCTAGAAATTCCAGCGACGCGAACTTGAATTGCATGAACTTCCGAGCTTCCTTCTCCTCCTCCTTGGTGCGGCAAAGGTCTAGGGACAGATTTAGGGCCTTAGGTGTATGGATGCATGGTTATGGAGGGATGTAGTAGTGTTTAGGGGAAGGGGATGGTGCGGCAAGGCTTAAAACTAAGGAGAAAGGTGTTTGGTGGCTGCGGCAAGGGTGTGGAGAGGGTTGGACGAATTTCTGAAATTAATGAATGTGTATGAGAGGTGGTGATCTGATCTAGGGGTTAATATGAGTATATATAGGCACTTAAAACCCTAGGGTAATGATAGGAGCATATTCATGCGACTTAAATGGCTTGTTCTCGTGCATTTACGTTATGTTTCTTTAGTTATTTTAGTACTTTAAGCTATTTTCGTGTGTTTTTAGGTTCATATGGCTAAGGAAGCAAAAAGATGCATTTTGGAGCAAAATTGGACTTGGAATGGATAGCTTATGTTTGGTGCAAAAGGGATGGACGAAATTGAAGGATTCCTAATCCATTGCAGCCACATGCACCCATAATCATTCACACCTTGCAGCCACATGCATTCACTCTTCATAAATCAGCCACATGCACTCATCATCATAACCTAGCTGTCATGTTTCCCCTTTCATCATTCCCTCACATTCTTTAAATCAGCCAACACATGCATCCACCTTTCTCCCATCAGATTTCCAACATTGCACATGCATTCCCCTTACAATTTCAGCCATCCTAGCTGTTTTGCACATGCATTCACTTAACCTAGCTGTCATGTTCCCTCTCCCATCCATTCATCTCCCTATAAAAACCATACACACTTCACACAACATTCATTCATTCTCATTCACTCTTCCATATTCCAGAAATTCGTCAAAACCTCTCCACACCCTTGCAGCAGCCACCAAAACACTTTTCTCCTCCATTGCAGCCACTCCAACCACTCCCCAAACCATTCACACCATCAAACTATCCTTAGACCTTGTGCCACAACGAAGAGAAAGAGAAGAGTGCCTAAACGTTCATACAATTCAAGTTTGAGTTGTTGGAATGTTTAGGTGTTTCTTTGATTTCAATGTTTAAATTCAATTCTCTTTGTTTTGTAATCATGAGGAACTAAACCCCCTTTACCTAGGGGGTGATTCGAAATATATATTTATGCTTGCATTTTGATTTGATTACTTCTAATTGCGTTTCATAAGTTGTGGATTCAATTTGTTTAACTGTTTGATTGATAACTTATTTATGTATGTTTATTGAGAGTGCACACTTAATTTTCATGCATGAATATGACGCTAGAATATAAGTGAGTTTCACCTAATAGTTACGAACTTATATTCACAAGTAGTGGAGGTTGCTTATAAACAATCGCGTTAAACGAATTCTTGGCATAAGTTTCATGCAATCCATAGTAACGAATGCCTCGTCAACACTTATAATTTTCATAGAGCTTAATGATTCTTGCTTGTATCTCTTCTATGCATTCATGTTGAGGACTTGCGGGGAATGTTTTGAATTGTCGCATGCATCATCCAATTCAATAACGTTAGGAAGATTTGAAGGTTAATTAGTGCATCACGGTTAACTTGGGGTGTTGAGAATTCATGGTTTATTGAAATGCAATTGGAAATCATTTTATTATGCAAGTGTAACATGTATGGAGATGAACCCCTTAGCTAGGTTCCCATCCATTCAATTCCATCACATTCATCTTTACTTTCTGTTTTTATTTACAATCTGTTCATTTTATTTAATTTCGTCAAAACCAATCCCCCATTTATTTTAAAGTGTTAGATTAGTTAGAAATACATTTAGTTTATGTTTTAAAGTGTTTTGATTCAATTTATTTCACAAATTCGTCCAAATTCATCAAAGTGCTCAAAACTGCCCAGAAAGTGATTTTAAGGCAGTTTTGAGTGTTTTGGGTGATGTTTGAGTCTTTTGGTTTGTCTTAGTGTTTTAAAGTGTTAGATTAGTTAGAAATACATTTAGTTTGTGTTTTTAAGTGTTTTGATTCAATTTATTTCACAAATTCGTCCAAATTCATCAAAGTGCTCAAAACTGCCCAGAAAGTGATTTTAAGGCAGTTTTGAGTGTTTTGGGTGATGTTTGAGTCTTTTGGTTTGTTTTAGTGTTTTAATGTTTAGTTTTGCATTCTTTGAGTCTTGTATAGTGTTTCATATTGTTATTTTACGTTTTTGAGTCAAATCCAAGGGATTAACAATCCCTCCTAATCCCCGGTTAAGAACGATCCCTACTTATACATATACTACAATTTGACGAAAAGAGGGTTTAATTTATGCGCGTATAATTCGCGCATCAAATTTTGGCGCCGTTGCCGGGGATTAGCAACTTTGCTAATCCTTTGGATTGTTATTTTCGTTTTCTTATTAGTTTTAGTTATAGTTTCTGTTATGTATTTCAGTTTTAGTTTTTGATTTGTATTTTGTTTGTCGATTTTAAGTACTAGAGAAGCACAACATGGCACTAGATAATGCTTCTCTTTTGTCACAGCTCATGGAAAAGTCCCAAATGCAAAGCGTTGGTACATTTTCAAGGAATGATGGGTTTTCCAATACTTACAATTCGGATTGGAGTGATCATTCAAACTCTATGTGGTGGGAACCTCAACATGTTCAACAAGAAGGATATTGGCAGCCATATGAGGATTTCTATTCAACGCCTATGCAGCCACCACAACCTGCCCAAAGCGATGTAGGTAATTCAAGTGATAATGATAAGATTTTTCAATTACTTACTACTTTGACGCAGGGAGTCCAACTTCAAAACAAAGAGAGGGAAAATCAAGACAAAAGGTTGGACTACTTGGAAAAGCAAATTGGGCAGATAGCGGAGTTTGTAGAACAAATTTGCGACCAAGGCGAACTTCCTAGTTCAACCATTGCAAATCCGAAGGGAGAATTTGAAACCGCCAATGCTTTCATGTTGAGAAGTGAAAAGGAGGTTGGAACGGACCCTCAACCATCAAAATCAAATAACAAGGAAGAGGAATACACCCCCACGGAAAGGGTGGAAACACCT
Source organism: Pyrus communis (assembly GCF_041283825.1). Classification (NCBI taxonomy): domain Eukaryota; kingdom Viridiplantae; phylum Streptophyta; class Magnoliopsida; order Rosales; family Rosaceae; genus Pyrus; species Pyrus communis. The sequence goes on from NC_142565.1 coordinate 21,084,763, forward strand.
TTGTCGGAGGCACCTATTGCTCCTACGCCATCTAATTCAAGTAAGGTTGTTCCAAATTTAATTAGTTCTAACCCCATTCCACCTAATATCCCTATTCCTTGCAGGTTCATGAATTCCAAGGAAGAAGAAAGTGAAAAAGACATCTTGGAAGCACTTCCAAAGGTGCAAAGTAGGGAATATCATGAATTCATCAAAGAGGACGGTCTTGAGGCAAACAACCCCAAAGAAGTTGAATTTTATGACACAAGACAAGGACCAATCCTCACATCAAATCTGTCCAAGGGCAAAGTTCCTGAAATGTTCAAAGAAGATGTGTTTATCCTTGAGTTCATGTCGGAGCACATAAGTAAGCCACCTCCTCCAATTTCAATTTTCTTTTATACTAACATGTTGTTAATGATTCAGGCATCCAATCTTGAATTTAAACCATTACCGGATCATTTCAAGTATCACCGCCCATTCAAAGATAAATTCCATGCCGATTGAAAAAGAAAAAAAATAAAAAATAAAAAATAAAAATAAAAAATAAAGCAGATGTAGCCTTCACAGAGGTTGTTTGTTTGAAGCCCCACTACGTGGCAATACTCTTGAAGCGGAAGGCATAGAAGCAGAAGGCATCGAAGCGGGAGGCATCGGAGCGGAAGCCATCGGAGCGGAAGGCATCGGAGCTAGAGCATTCCAGGCCTCAATACTTGGCCAAGTGCTGGATGACCCAGGAAAAATATGCCTCTGGAAGTAAGCCGCAAGCCTTTGACGGTCACTTTGACGGTCACTTTGCATACGACCATTGGATTCTTGCAGCTCATCAAGCTTCCTCTTCATGCCCGTCGAATAGTTGTTTGCCAGCACATGCAAACTTCTATTCTCGTACTTAAGCAGTTTGATTTCTTGCTTAAGACTTTCCACCTCCGCCATCAATGATTCCACCTGACGGGAGCGGGCAAGCAGGCGTTGGCCCATGTTGGACATAGAACTCGCACACTGAACACTAAGTGCGAGGGACTCTTGAACGGCCAACTCATCGGACCGTCCTGACAGCAGCCTACTATCTTTTGGAGTAAGGAGGTTTCTAGCTACTATTGTAGCTGTTGTGGCGTCCTGCATCACGGAGTCTTCACCTGTGAGAGGACCGTTAGAAGATAAAAAAGAAGGACGCCATACATTACCTTGACGGGGCGCGCCCGTATCACTGCTGAGACTCAATTCTAAGCTAAGGTTCGATGGGTTTGCCATTTTTCAAAAGTGTTCAAAGAGAAGGGGTGGATGGAGTTAATTTCAAAGGGCCGGAGACGATGTTCAAGAATGGAAAATCTTAAGAGTGTGTATGTTGTGGTGATCGATAGCTCAATAAAAAAGCCAAGGCGACGCGTCCACCGATTCAAAAAGCCGGAATTTTCGGCGTAATTTTGGCGACGCTTTCTCGGCTTTTCAGAAGACGTGTGCAACTTTGTCAAAAGTTCACGTGGAGGTCATCATCGCAGCTACACTTTTGCCGACAAGCGGAAATTTCGGCGACGCTTTCTCTGCTTTTCAGAAAACGCGTGCGACTTTGTCAAAAGAGCTCAGACAGAGCCGCGTACGCACTACTACGTGTCGTTCAGAAATCGAAGGGGCGTCGTGCAGAAATCGAAGAGGCGTCCGTTCAGAAATCGAAGAGACGTTTGTCGACACGGGTAAAAGAACAATACCACCACTTGATATTATCTCTATATATGTCGACCTTCGTCTTTTATGGCAAGGCAAACCTGAAGAAAATGCCCAACTCTCCCTCACCTCTGAGGGTGCACTCCCAGCAAAGCCTTTCGAAATACTCAATTCTTTCTTCTTCCCCAAAGATGATACCAGATGCCTGGAGTACAGATGACCCAGGAGGAAATGGCGGATTGAAGTGTGCTGATTCGTTCACCGCTTCTTCAAAAGCAAAGGTATCTCATATCATCAAGGTCAAAAGCAAAAGTATCTCATATCATGCTCTTTCCCTGTCTTTTTCTTTGTCCTTGTTCTTACTCGCATGGCAAAGTGAAAGAAGCAATCAGCCGGCACTTGGAGTCAGTGTTCCGATCTGGATCCGACTGCCTGGAATTTATTCCTGATTGCTTACCTAGCGTTGCTCTCGAGTAGTCATCTTCAACGGTTGATACACTTCCAGAGAAGGGACCACTCCTGCAAAGATTGAACAAAGAAACAGATAAAAGGGGAAAGCTCAGACCTCCGGGGGAGACCAAAAGAATCCTGCTGCCCAGTTCAAGAGTAGCACAAAGGAAAATCAACGATGGGAGGAAACCAGTTCAAGAATGAGCCTGTGGAATCACAAAGATCAAAGCCTCAATGCAATCACCAAGGAGAAGAGGGAATTTACACTCCATAACCAGATTTGCGTCCCTAAACTCTTCTCTTTGTTAATTACATTCTGCCATGTTTAATATGTTTAAGTGCTTTTTGTGTGTTTACTTATGCTTTGTGTGAATCTATGCTTAAAACATTGAGGACAATGTTTGATTTAAGTGTGGGGGGGTAACTAATGTTGTTAATGCAAATTCGTGGGATTTTATCACCCATAAACTTCAAATGTTGTTCCTTGCTGTTTTAAGGTGTTTTTAAGTTGTTTTAGAGTGTTTTATTATGTTTTGTTTTTATAACTCCGAAAATCACATAAAAATTTGAAAAACATGTTTTGAAAAGCCTAAAAAGAGTGTTTTGAGTCGTTTTTGTGTGTTTGTGTCTTAGGGTACCTTCCAACACAATGATAAGGATTTGGTTTGTAATTGCATGACTGTTAAAAAGAGTTATAAACATGGAGAAAAGTTTGATTTACTCTTGGTATATGCTTGGTTATGGTTATAATGTATGACTTCACATGCAATCATAAAAGAAAAATTCGTTTTTGTAACATGCTTGAAGGAAGGAACTCAAACAAACGCTACAACCCTGTGAGACTCGAGCTATTACCTTCTTTGGAGAGTTATTTTCTGTGATTCTTTGTTTTCTAAAGTTGTTGCATGATCTCATTATTCCTTGCTTGGTTGCTACTTAGAATGCAATTATATCATAATAGAACTAAATGCTAGAACTTATATCCGTTTCATTCAAAGCATGATATTGTTTGCATAACATACAATAAGATGAAGTTGTTAGTCAAGCCAAAGCCAAAAAGCCTATCCCTTTTCATATTTCTTATTTGTTGTAAGTTTTAACCCTTTTGAGCCTTTTCAGCCTATTTTCTTTGTTAACCACATCACCCCTTACCTAGCCTAGAGTAGGACTTTCCTATACCCTTGTTCTTGAAGTATAGTGAGCATGACTTAAATGAATTCCTTTTGATTAATATGTTGCAGAAAATAAGTGTGGGGGAAGGGATTTTTGTGTGTATGTGCCTAAGTCTTAAAGGAGGCACGGGAAAAAGAAAAAAAAAAATGTGAGAAAAAGAAGAAGAAAAGAAAGAAAAAGAGTGAAAATAAGTGAGAATGGACTCACAAGTGTGATTGTTGAAGAAAGGGCCCAAAAAGTTTGAATATGGCCCTAAGTTTTGTGTGACTTCCCCTTGGGTGTTCAAAGTTGACTTCTGCGTTCTAAAGGGAATTCTAAGTGCCTAATTCAATACTTTGCTCACTATTGCTTTAAGAACCTTTGTTTTACTTTACCTTTCTTTGTTAAACCATTACCCTTAGCTCCGTTACAACCCTCAACTTCTATCTTGATGTTATGTGTTCAATTTGTGGAGTTTGAATTTGGTATGAGCTTATGGAATCACTGGTTCTCATTCTAAGTAGTAGCATTCCATTCATGAGATCATATTCATGTCATTATCGTAAATCCAGAAAATGCTTTCTTTGTTATAACATATGTGAGATACTAGTCTTTCATGTTCACATCAATCTCTCACATATAACTAGTGTAGGGTGTGTAGTCAGAAAATCTGTGTGAAAATAGAGTGCATTCTAGTAAGGAATTGAGGAAATTCTCTAAGGCATGTTACTACATTCAAATCATGGTTTTAAATGCTTAATTGTGAACTAGTATGTGGTGACTATGATTAAGAATGTATTTAAGTGTAAAGATGGCTAAAATCTGTGGGAATAATGATTTTTAACTTGTCATGTGCATTGGAAATCCGTAAGACGATTGTTGGAAGGTGTAGGTGGTGTTTTGTTCGTTTTGTCTAGTTTCGTGTTCTTTTGTTGTTTTGTTTTGCTCGAGGACTAGCAAAAGATAAGTGTGGGGGTATTTGATAGGAGCATATTCATGCGACTTAAATGGCTTGTTCTCGTGCATTTACGTTATGTTTCTTTAGTTATTTTAGTACTTTAAGCTATTTTCGTGTGTTTTTAGGTTCATATGGCTAAGGAAGCAAAAAGATGCATTTTGGAGCAAAATTGGACTTGGAATGGATAGCTTATGTTTGGTGCAAAAGGGATGGACGAAATTGAAGGATTCCTAATCCATTGCAGCCACATGCACCCATAATCATTCACACCTTGCAGCCACATGCATTCACTCTTCATAAATCAGCCACATGCACTCATCATCATAACCTAGCTGTCATGTTTCCCCTTTCATCATTCCCTCACATTCTTTAAATCAGCCAACACATGCATCCACCTTTCTCCCATCAGATTTCCAACATTGCACATGCATTCCCCTTACAATTTCAGCCATCCTAGCTGTTTTGCACATGCATTCACTTAACCTAGCTGTCATGTTCCCTCTCCCATCCATTCATCTCCCTATAAAAACCATACACACTTCACACAACATTCATTCATTCTCATTCACTCTTCCATATTCCAGAAATTCGTCAAAACCTCTCCACACCCTTGCAGCAGCCACCAAAACACTTTTCTCCTCCATTGCAGCCACTCCAACCACTCCCCAAACCATTCACACCATCAAACTATCCTTAGACCTTGTGCCACAACGAAGAGAAAGAGAAGAGTGCCTAAACGTTCATACAATTCAAGTTTGAGTTGTTGGAATGTTTAGGTGTTTCTTTGATTTCAATGTTTAAATTCAATTCTCTTTGTTTTGTAATCATGAGGAACTAAACCCCCTTTACCTAGGGGGTGATTCGAAATATATATTTATGCTTGCATTTTGATTTGATTACTTCTAATTGCGTTTCATAAGTTGTGGATTCAATTTGTTTAACTGTTTGATTGATAACTTATTTATGTATGTTTATTGAGAGTGCACACTTAATTTTCATGCATGAATATGACGCTAGAATATAAGTGAGTTTCACCTAATAGTTACGAACTTATATTCACAAGTAGTGGAGGTTGCTTATAAACAATCGCGTTAAACGAATTCTTGGCATAAGTTTCATGCAATCCATAGTAACGAATGCCTCGTCAACACTTATAATTTTCATAGAGCTTAATGATTCTTGCTTGTATCTCTTCTATGCATTCATGTTGAGGACTTGCGGGGAATGTTTTGAATTGTCGCATGCATCATCCAATTCAATAACGTTAGGAAGATTTGAAGGTTAATTAGTGCATCACGGTTAACTTGGGGTGTTGAGAATTCATGGTTTATTGAAATGCAATTGGAAATCATTTTATTATGCAAGTGTAACATGTATGGAGATGAACCCCTTAGCTAGGTTCCCATCCATTCAATTCCATCACATTCATCTTTACTTTCTGTTTTTATTTACAATCTGTTCATTTTATTTAATTTCGTCAAAACCAATCCCCCATTTATTTTAAAGTGTTAGATTAGTTAGAAATACATTTAGTTTATGTTTTAAAGTGTTTTGATTCAATTTATTTCACAAATTCGTCCAAATTCATCAAAGTGCTCAAAACTGCCCAGAAAGTGATTTTAAGGCAGTTTTGAGTGTTTTGGGTGATGTTTGAGTCTTTTGGTTTGTCTTAGTGTTTTAAAGTGTTAGATTAGTTAGAAATACATTTAGTTTGTGTTTTTAAGTGTTTTGATTCAATTTATTTCACAAATTCGTCCAAATTCATCAAAGTGCTCAAAACTGCCCAGAAAGTGATTTTAAGGCAGTTTTGAGTGTTTTGGGTGATGTTTGAGTCTTTTGGTTTGTTTTAGTGTTTTAATGTTTAGTTTTGCATTCTTTGAGTCTTGTATAGTGTTTCATATTGTTATTTTACGTTTTTGAGTCAAATCCAAGGGATTAACAATCCCTCCTAATCCCCGGTTAAGAACGATCCCTACTTATACATATACTACAATTTGACGAAAAGAGGGTTTAATTTATGCGCGTATAATTCGCGCATCAGGTAATCAGATATGGACTTGAATAACCCAAATCCACAAGGAAATAGGCTTAGAAATCAGAAATAGAAAGGGATAATGCTTCCTAGGTGTGGCAGGTAAGGAGATAAGGTGATAAGGCTTCTAGAATGCCTTGCAAGGCAAGGGAAATCAGCTTTCTAGAAGGGTTTGGGGCGCCACTTTTGTAGGAGATAAGATAAGGTTCCTAGAAACATGTTTTAAGGGCCAAATTTGTAGGGAAAAAGGGATAAGGGTGCGGCACCTTTGTAGGGATAATGTTAGGGCTTCTAGAAAGCCTAAAAACTAAGGGGATTTGGATAAAACCCACGGCAAAGATAGGATAGGGCATCTAAGGTTTCTAGAAACCCTCCAAGATAAGGTAAAGTGCATGGCATCCCTATAGGATTAGGATAAGGTGTCCTAAATGGATAAGGACTCCTCATTGCACTTGGAAACTTTGCCTATTAGGATTAGGAAACCTTGTCTTCATCATTCCTTCTTCATCTTGGACTCCTTTTCCTTCTTGGACTTGGAAAACTTCTTTGTTGCTTCTCTTGAGACCATTTGGATTTTGACTTTCCTACTTCAAGTAGGAAACCTTGTTTGAGTAGGCAACTTTGTTCTTCTAGGAATCCTAATTCAACTAGGAAACCCATTTTAACTAGGAATCCTAATTCAACTAGGAAACCTTGCTCAAGTAGGAATCATCATCTTCAAGTCTTCAATTTCGTCCATCCTCTTGGCTCCAAGCATATGATGTCCCTTCCAAGCTCTAATTTGCTCCAAAAGGCTCCAAAATGCATCCTTTTGCATACTTTGCCCTTAAAACCTGAAAACACATAGAACTAGCTTAAAAGACTACTTTACTAAGGAAAAACACTATAAATGCACAAAAACAAGCTAAACTAAGGTGCATAAATATGCTCCTATCAATCCCGCCATTTGAAATTTGGATGGTCCCTCCACCCCGGATTGTAGGTATTAGAGTATGGATCATGGCGTGGTTGATTTTGGTTCCCAAAACCCACGGCATTGGCAGATTCCCAACCTCCATTCTCTATTAACTGAGGGCACGTCTCCGATGGATGCCCTTGCATTGAACACACGCCACACACTTGGTTTTCTTGTGGTTTTGACCCCTTGACAACCTGAGACACGAGAGAAGTAAGATTAGCCAATTGTGACTGAATATCAGAAATTGCACTTACCTCATTCACACTTTGTTGTCGTGGCCCCTCTCTTTGTCCAACACCTTCATATTGTTGAGCGTTGTGTGCTCGGTTGGCAATTAGAGCTTTGGCATCCATTAGAGTCTTGTCCACTAATGCACCACCCGCCGAAGCATCTAGCATTTGACGTTCCATGGGAAGGAGTCCCTCGTAGAAATATTGAATGAGCAGCTCCTCCTTCATTTGGTGCTGTGGACATGAAGCAACAAGTGATTTAAAACGTTCATAATAAGATGGAAACGACTCACCTTGATTTTGTTGAATGCCACTAATTCGTTTCCTCAAGAGAATGATCTTTGCAGTGGGAAAGAATTTCTCTAAGAATGCACGTTTCATACTTTCCCAAGAATTGACAGTTCCAGGAGACAATTCAAACAACCAATCTTTGGCCTTGTCCATAAGTGAGAATGGAAAGGCCTTTATCTTTAAAATACTCCCATCAACGTTGATGGGTGTCATACATGAGCAAACTACCTCAAATTCCTTAAGATGTTTGTTAGGATCTTCCATGGACAACCCATGGAATTTAGGAATATGATGTAATAAACTAGACTTAAGTTCAAATTCTTCTGTCTTACCTTCAGCTGCCGTAGGGTATTGTATGCATAAAGGAGCGGCATTGCCCATACCTGATGCGAAATATATAAGCACACAAATTAAACCCTCTTTTCGACAATTGTAGTATAGATATAAGTAGGGATCGTTCTAGGCCGGGGATTAGGAGGGATTGCTAATCTAATGAAAATTGACTCAAAGATGTGAAAATATGTTTTAAAACACTTTAAATAGACTCACAAGACTCTTACTAACTTATATGACTCAAAACAAACTTTAAAGACTCAAAACAACCAAAAACAACCAAAAAGACTCAATTTAGACTCTATGACTTAATTTGGACGAAAATACACTTGGTTTTGACTCTAAAGACTCAAAAAGACTCTTTTGGACAGATTTGGAACAAATAAGAAAGGGGGTTTTGATTTTGGACGAATTTAAAAGAAAACAAGTGACTTAAAACTTTAAAACAGATTTTGGACGAAAATAAGAAAAACTAATGGATGATGGGATAGCCAAGGGATACTTCTCCACACATGATACTTTCTAACATAAATTGATTTCCAGTTGCTTTTCCAATAAACCATGAACCTCAACACCCCAGATTAACCGTGACATCACTAATTAACCCTCAGATTTCCCTTAAGTTAGTGGATTGGATGACATCATACGACAACCCAAAGCATTCTTCAAAAAGTCCCCTACATGACATCATAATAGAGATACGGTTAAAGATCATTACGTTCAATGGAAACCATAAGTATTGACAAAGCACTTGTAACTATGACATCATGATACGCATGCTAGGAATTTACTTAACATGATTGTGAAAACAACCTTAACTACTTATGAATATAAGTTTGTGACGATTATGTGAAACACCCTTATATTCTAGCCCCAAATTCAAGCATGCAAATTAAGTAGGCCTCCCTAATAAACATACAAGAATAAGTTATCCATCAAACGGTTAAGTAAATTGCATTCACAATTTATGAAATCACAACTGGAATTAATCAACTCATATTATAAATGTAATCATGGTTTCAAAGCATCCCTAGGCTAAAACGAGTTTAGCCTCTCATGTTCATGACAAAACAAAGCAATATAGATTTAAACATTAACAATAAAGGATAGATTACACCTAGACACGTCCAACACTCCAACTTGAATGTACAAACGCCCAAGGCTTGGTCTTCCTTCTCCTCCTCCTTGCTAGGTCACGGCACAAAGGTCTATGGTGAGTTTGTGGACGATTTTCTGGATTTTGGATGGTTTTAGGTATATATGGTGGTGCGGCAAGGGGTTATGGTGGTGTATGGAGGTTGGGATGGATGTATGGAAGTAGGGGAATGATGGATGGGTGGTTGCAAGGTCACGGCAAAGGTTGATTTCTGAAGGGATGTATGAATGTTGTGTGAAGGGATGGTGATTGTTGTGTGAAGGGTGGTGATTGTTGTGTGAAGGGTGGTGATTCTTAAATGGCACGGCAAGGCTGTTTATATAGGCTATTTTGGCACACTTAGTGAAGGAAAAGGATTGCCTAATCCCATTGTAAAAAGGTTAACTCAAGGCAGAAATTAAATGGGAATGGGAATAGGAATTTCGGCTAGGAATTAGGGAGTTCTAGAAGGCTAGGTGCGGCACACATGTAGGGATAGGATTAGGTGTTCTAGAAACTGTGTTTAAGGCAGATTTCCTAATCCTAAAGGGCCTAGGACATGTGATATAGGAGTAGGAAAAGGATTGTGATTCCTAAACCTACAAGGAATGGTGATTTGCGGCAATGGTATGGATGAGTCTTCTAGAAACTGAAATAGGTGTTTAAATGTGTAATTGATTCTCCCTAAGTAGCTAGGTTTAGGTCCCAATCTGATTTGGATAGGATAGAATAGGATAATGTTAGAGATAGGATAGGATAGGGTTTCTAGGATAGGATAAGATAAGGTTGGATAAGGTTGGATAAGGTTCCTTGTTTCTTGCTTCTTCCTTATCTTCATTGGAGTAGAACTTCTTCCACCAGATTTGTAGCCTTTCCTAGCTCTTCTTGTCTTCAATTTCGTCCATCCTCTTTGCTCCTATGTTAAGCTATCCAATCCATGCCCAAAAATGCTCCAAATAGCCTCAAAATGCACTTTATTGCTCCCTTTGCCATTAGAACCTAAAAACACACGAAAATACTTTAAAAGACTGAAATACATAGTAATTAACTCACTAAGTGTAAGGAAACAACACAACTAAGTAGCATAAATATGCTCCTATCAAATTCCCCCACACTTAGCTTTTGCTAGTCCTCAAGCAAAATGAAATAAAACAAAAACAAAACACATTCTAAACCTTCCAACATGTATCTCAGGGATTCCCAACGAACATGACACATTAGAGAACATCATCCCCACGGTTTTTAGCTTTCTTTATACTTCAACAAACACTTAATCATAGTTACTACCTATTAGTTCACATATAATCAATTAAAACAATGTTTCGAATGTAGTAACATGCCTTAGAGAATTCCCTCAATTCCTCACTAGAATGCACTCTATTTTCACACAGATTTTCTAACTTCACACCCTACACTAGTTATATGTGAGAAGATTGATGTAAATATGAAGACTAATACTCACATATGTTATATCAAAGAAAGCATTTTCTGGATTTACGACAATGACATGAATATGATCTCATGAATGGAATGCTACTACTTAGAACGAGAACCAGTGATTCCATATGCTCATACCAAATTCAAACTCCGCATATTGAACACATAACATCAAGATAGAAGTTGAGGGTTGTAACGAGGCTAAGGTATTGGCTAACAAAGAAAGGTAAAGATAAACAAACGTTCTTAAAGCAATAGTAAGCAAAGTAATGAAATTGACACTTAAACTCACTTCTAATGGCAAAAAAACTAACTTTTAAACACAAGGGAAGATTCATGCAACATTTAGGGTCAAATTCACTCTTTTGGACCCTTCCTTCAACAACCAACACTTGTGAGTTCATTCTCACTTATTTTTCAACTCCTTTTCTTTCTTTTGAACACTTTTCTATTTTCTTTTGATTTTTCTACGAATTTCTCTTCTTTCCTTCTCTTTTTCTCTTTTTCTTTTTTTTTTTTTTTTTTTTTTTTTTTTTTTTCTTTTTCGTGCCCTATCATCTTCCCCCACACTTGTTTTCTGCCATGAATTGACTAAAGGAGTTCACTCTAAGTCGTGCTTCACTATCCTTTAAAAACCAAGGTATGGAAAGTCCTATTCTAGGCTAGGTGAGGATAATGTGGCTAACAACGAAAATAGGTTTTGAAAAGGCTCAAGAGGGTTAATCCTACAATACATATGAAAAGGGATAGGCTTTTTGGCTCTGGCTTGACTAACAACTTCATCTTATTGTATGTTATGCAATCAATATCATGCTTTGAATGAAATGGGCATGAGTTCTAGTATTTGGAACTATAATGAAATGCATTCTAAATAGCAACCAAGCAAAGAATGATGAGATCATGCAACGACTTTAGAAAACAAGAAATCATAGATTATACTCTCCAAAGAACGTTATAGGCTCAAGTCTCTCAAGGATGTAGCGTTAGTTTGAGTTTCTTCCTTCAAGCATGTTACAAAAACTGATTTTATCTTTGTAATTACATGTGAATTCATAAATTATAACCATAACCAAGCATAAACCAAAGCATAAATCAACTTCCAGCCATGTTTACAACATTCTTTAATAGTCATGCAATTAAAAACCAAATCCTCATCATTGTGTTGGAAGGTGACCTAAGACACAAACAAACACACAAAAACAACTTAAAAACAACTCTTTTTGGGTTTTTCAAAACTATTTTGTAATTTTTTTGTAAATTTTCGGATTTTCTGACCAAAAGACATAAAAACACTTCAAAACACTCTAAAAACACTTAAAAACAGTGTGAAACATCTTTAGAAATGATGGGTGATAAAATCCCACGAATTTGCATGAAAAACACTTTGTTTACCCCCCCACACTTAAATCAAACATTGTCCTCAATGTTTCACACAAAGACTCACATCCAAACAAACAATATAAACGAACTAACATGACAAAATAAAAATAATAAAGAGATAGAGATTGAGGAACGCAAATCTGATTTTGTAGCTTGAATTGGTGAATTGCCCACATCCTCTCTCGTTGAATGCATGGGTTGCCTCCCAAGAAGCGCTTGCTTTAACGTCGTGCAGCCGGACGAACGTTCTTCTTATCCTCACTTGGAGCCCACGGCATGGAGTGGAATGTCCTCCACAACTTGCCCTTCAACACTTTCGTAATATGGCTCTATGAATGGGAGGGGATAGTGATCCTCCCTAATGGTGGTATTTTTTTTCCGGAAGTCCATGTAAATGCTCCCACCACCTTGAAATTGATTTGGAACCTGCACCAAAGAAGGTAACAACCGATTAGTTGAAATGGGAATTGGAATTGGGATTGGAGACTTACTAGGATGTTGTGGCAATGTCCCTAGGGTAGCCACCATCTTGCCAATTGTATCCTTAGGTACGGCCAGATTGGGTGTTTGTAGGGCAATTGCGTGCTTCTTGCGCTTCCCTCCAATTCCTCCCTCGATGGTGGTTCTAGACGCATCCTTCTTGATTGGTGTTGAACATTCCTGCCCTATATTTTTAGTTGTACCAATGGCAAAACAAGAACGAACATCATTTGTATTCTCAATGGATTCAGAAACTTTAAAGTTAATCGTATCACCGCCAAACTCCATAGTTAAGGCTCCCCTGGCCACGTCAATCTTGGTGTGGGCTGTTTTCATGAAAGGTCGTCCAAGTAAGAGTGGCGATGGTGGAGAGTGGGTTGAATCCTCCATGTCAAGCACATAGAAATCTGCAGGAAAAATCAAGTGGTCTACCTGCACCAAAACATCTTCCAAAACTCCTCTCGGGTATGCATTAGATCGATCGGCTAATTGAATAATAACACCATCATTTTTAAGCTCTCCTAGATTCATAGATGCATAAACAGAGTATGGCATGACATTAATTGATGCACCTAAATCTAGCATAGCATGCTCGAACCTTGTATTACCAATTACACAAGGGATAGTGAAACTACCTGGATCTTTGCATTTAGGTGGCAGCTTTCTTTGTAACATTGCAGAGACATTCTCACTTACATGTACCACCTCCTTCTCCCGCATCCGTTTCCTTGTTGTACAAATCTTCCTCAAAAACTTAGCGTACTTTGGAATTTGCTTTATTGCATCAAGGAGCGGGATATTGACATGCACCTTCCTAAACGTCTCTAGGATGTCTTTTTCATCCTCCTCTGTCTTAGATTGCATAAACCTGCTAGGAAAGGGCACATTTAGTGGAATAGAACTAGACAAATTCGAATTTGGACTCACCTTGGTGGTTTGGGATGCATTGGATGAAGTAGTGTTTCTAGGTGCTTGCGGCAAAGGGGATTGTGTCCTTGCCGTGGGCTTGCTTGCAGCCTCCTCTTCATGTTGCAACGTCTCGTCTTCATTAGGACTTGTTTTGGGTGGTGTGGATGTGGTGCCAACTTCTTTTCCACTCCTCAAAGTGATTGCTTTGGCAGATTCAAATCCACCTTTCGGATTGACCACGGTTGAACTTGGCAACCTACCTTGCTCTCGGAATTGTCCCACAAACTCCGCAATCTGCCCTATTTGTTTCTCTAAGTGGTCCACCCTTTTGTCTTGGTTTTGCAATGCTTTGTTTTGATTCTCTAGCCCCTGAGACAAATTGGTAAGTAACTTAAGAATTGTATCATTGTCCAAAGACATACCTTGATGGTTTTGGGCAGATTGGGATTGTGATGCTTCTTGGCCTTGGGTTTTCGTGTAAAATCCCGGGGGTTGCTGCCTAAAGCCTCCTTGTTGGTAAGGTTGTTGAGGCTCCCGCCATTTGAAATTTGGATGATCACGCCAACCGGGATTGTAGGTAGTGGAGAAGGGGTCACCACGATTTTGGTATTGATTCCCATATCCCACGGCATTGAGTGTCTCCCACCCTCCATTCTCGATCAATTGTGGGCACTTATCCGTGGGATGTCCTTGCATGGAGCACACACCACAAGAAGCTACGGTTTGGACTTTTGGACCGTCCATCACCTGAGAAAGCAAAGTAGTGAGGTTAGCCATTTGATTTTGAAGTTCGGTTATGGTACTTACCTCATTGACTTGGTGTTGCCGTGGGGTACTCCTTTGTCCAACGCCTTCGTATTGTTGAGCGTTCAATGCTCGATTAGCAATCAACATCTTTGCAGCCGTAGGGGTCTTGTCCACCAATGCTCCTCCTGCTGAGGCATCTAGCATTTGACGTTCAATAGGTAGAAGTCCCTCGTAAAAGTATTGTAGAAGTAGTTCCTCCTTCATTTGATGCTGTGGACATGAAGCAACAAGAGATTTAAAACGTTCATAATAAGTAGGAAATGATTCACCTTCATCTTGTTGAATTCCACTTATCCTTTTTCGTAGGAGGATGACTCGAGAAGTTGGGAAAAACTTCTCCAAGTAAGCTCGTTTCATGCTCTCCCATGATGTGACAGTTCCGGGAGCCAACTCGTACAACCAATCTTTCGCTTTCTCTTGGAGAGAAAAGGGAAAGGCCTTCATCTTCAAGATGCTCTCATCTACGTTCACCGGAGTCATGCTTGAGCAAACGACTTCAAACTCCTTCAAATGCTTGTTCGGATCTTCCATGGATAGCCCATGGTACTTCGGAATGTGATGTAACAGGCTTGACTTCAATTCGAACTCGGCAGTCTTGTCTTGAGCCGCCCTTGGGTATTGGATGCACAAGGGTGCGGCATTGGCCAATCCCGAAGCGGAAAGCTCCTTGATTGTTCGGTTGTCCGCTGCCATGTCTTCCACTTCTTCTTCAAATTCAGAAACGGACTCAGAACTTGCACTTGATTCACTAGGTTCCGGGTTCTTCCTCTTACGTCTCAACTCACGCTCAAAATCGTCGTCAAAGTCTAAAATATGTTCGTGAACCGGATTAGAACTCCGAGTCATAAACAAGTACCTAAAACAAGAAACAAAATAACATAAGAATCTGATCTATTAAGAAAAACGAAAATAACAATCCAAGGGATTAGCAAAGTTGCTAATCCCCGGCAACGGCGCCAAAAATTTGATGCGAAATATATAAGCACACAAATTAAACCCTCTTTTCGACAATTGTAGTATAGATATAAGTAGGGATCGTTCTAGGCCGGGGATTAGGAGGGATTGCTAATCTAATGAAAATTGACTCAAAGATGTGAAAATATGTTTTAAAACACTTTAAATAGACTCACAAGACTCTTACTAACTTATATGACTCAAAACAAACTTTAAAGACTCAAAACAACCAAAAACAACCAAAAAGACTCAATTTAGACTCTATGACTTAATTTGGACGAAAATACACTTGGTTTTGACTCTAAAGACTCAAAAAGACTCTTTTGGACAGATTTGGAACAAATAAGAAAGGGGGTTTTGATTTTGGACGAATTTAAAAGAAAACAAGTGACTTAAAACTTTAAAACAGATTTTGGACGAAAATAAGAAAAACTAATGGATGATGGGATAGCCAAGGGATACTTCTCCACACATGATACTTTCTAACATAAATTGATTTCCAGTTGCTTTTCCAATAAACCATGAACCTCAACACCCCAGATTAACCGTGACATCACTAATTAACCCTCAGATTTCCCTTAAGTTAGTGGATTGGATGACATCATACGACAACCCAAAGCATTCTTCAAAAAGTCCCCTACATGACATCATAATAGAGATACGGTTAAAGATCATTACGTTCAATGGAAACCATAAGTATTGACAAAGCACTTGTAACTATGACATCATGATACGCATGCTAGGAATTTACTTAACATGATTGTGAAAACAACCTTAACTACTTATGAATATAAGTTTGTGACGATTATGTGAAACACCCTTATATTCTAGCCCCAAATTCAAGCATGCAAATTAAGTAGGCCTCCCTAATAAACATACAAGAATAAGTTATCCATCAAACGGTTAAGTAAATTGCATTCACAATTTATGAAATCACAACTGGAATTAATCAACTCATATTATAAATGTAATCATGGTTTCAAAGCATCCCTAGGCTAAAACGAGTTTAGCCTCTCATGTTCATGACAAAACAAAGCAATATAGATTTAAACATTAACAATAAAGGATAGATTACACCTAGACACGTCCAACACTCCAACTTGAATGTACAAACGCCCAAGGCTTGGTCTTCCTTCTCCTCCTCCTTGCTAGGTCACGGCACAAAGGTCTATGGTGAGTTTGTGGACGATTTTCTGGATTTTGGATGGTTTTAGGTATATATGGTGGTGCGGCAAGGGGTTATGGTGGTGTATGGAGGTTGGGATGGATGTATGGAAGTAGGGGAATGATGGATGGGTGGTTGCAAGGTCACGGCAAAGGTTGATTTCTGAAGGGATGTATGAATGTTGTGTGAAGGGATGGTGATTGTTGTGTGAAGGGTGGTGATTGTTGTGTGAAGGGTGGTGATTCTTAAATGGCACGGCAAGGCTGTTTATATAGGCTATTTTGGCACACTTAGTGAAGGAAAAGGATTGCCTAATCCCATTGTAAAAAGGTTAACTCAAGGCAGAAATTAAATGGGAATGGGAATAGGAATTTCGGCTAGGAATTAGGGAGTTCTAGAAGGCTAGGTGCGGCACACATGTAGGGATAGGATTAGGTGTTCTAGAAACTGTGTTTAAGGCAGATTTCCTAATCCTAAAGGGCCTAGGACATGTGATATAGGAGTAGGAAAAGGATTGTGATTCCTAAACCTACAAGGAATGGTGATTTGCGGCAATGGTATGGATGAGTCTTCTAGAAACTGAAATAGGTGTTTAAATGTGTAATTGATTCTCCCTAAGTAGCTAGGTTTAGGTCCCAATCTGATTTGGATAGGATAGAATAGGATAATGTTAGAGATAGGATAGGATAGGGTTTCTAGGATAGGATAAGATAAGGTTGGATAAGGTTGGATAAGGTTCCTTGTTTCTTGCTTCTTCCTTATCTTCATTGGAGTAGAACTTCTTCCACCAGATTTGTAGCCTTTCCTAGCTCTTCTTGTCTTCAATTTCGTCCATCCTCTTTGCTCCTATGTTAAGCTATCCAATCCATGCCCAAAAATGCTCCAAATAGCCTCAAAATGCACTTTATTGCTCCCTTTGCCATTAGAACCTAAAAACACACGAAAATACTTTAAAAGACTGAAATACATAGTAATTAACTCACTAAGTGTAAGGAAACAACACAACTAAGTAGCATAAATATGCTCCTATCAATACCTGAGGCAGAGAGCTCCTTGATGGTCCGATTGTCCACTGCCATGGTTGGTACTTCTTCTTTAAATTCAGGTTCGGGACTAGGAGGATTAGATGCTTGTGATTTCTTTTTCCTTCTCAAAGTCCTCTCGAAATCACCGTCAAAGTCGGAGATATGCTCACGAACAGGTTGTGAGCTACGGGTCATAAACTAGTACCTACACACAAGAGTAAACAAGATAAGTAATCAACTTAATAGACTTGGCATAAAAAACAAAACACATACACACGGTGCAAAAAAAAAAAAAAAAAAATTAAAACAAAACAGAAACTAAACAATTTAAACAAGACTCAAGATAAGGGATTAGCAAATTTGCCAATCCCCGGCAACGGCGCCAAAATTTGATGCGATAATTATACGCACACAAACTAAACCCTATTTGTGACAATTGTAGTAATGATGTAAGTAGGGATCGTTCTAACCGGGGATTAACTAGGGATGCTAAACACTTGACTCAAATAAATAAAACTAACTTTTAAAACACTAAGACAAACTAAAAGACTCAAAACAAGTTCAAAAGACTCCAAATACTTAAAAACATAAAATAAGACAAATCAAATGATTAAGACTTAACAAAATAAGGGGGGGGGGGAGTTTGATTTGACGAAAATTGAAATAACAAAACAAGTTAATAAACTAAGCAAATTGTAAAACGAATAAACGTAAATATGAATGTGATGAAAATATGGATGATGGAATAGCCAAGGGGTTCTTCTCCACACATGTTACACTTGCATACAAGATTGATTCTCAGTTGGTCTTTTGATAAATTATGAAACTCAATGCTCCAAGTTAATTAGGTCCGCTTAAATTACTTTCAGATTTCCCTAGATTCATTGGATTGAATGGAATACGCATTACAACCAAATTATTCTTAATCAAAGTCCCTAACTATGGAATACGCATGATAGAGACATTCAACCAAGATCATTAAGTTCAATGAAAATTATAAGTGTTGACGAGGCATTCGTTACTATGGAATACGCATGAAACTTATGCCAAGAATTCGTTTAACGCGATTGTTTATAAGCAACCTCCACTACTTGTGAATATAAGTTCGTAACTATTAGGTGAAACTCACTTATATTCTAGTGTCATATTCATGCATGAAATTAAGCGTACACTCTCAATAAACATACATAAATAAGTTATCAATCAAACGGTTAAACGAATTGAATCCACAACTTATGAAATTCCAACAAAAGTAATCAATTCATATTGCAAGTATAAACATGTATTTTGAATCACCCCCTAGCTAAAGCGGGGTTTAGTTCCTCATAACTTTGAAATCAAAGAAACACCTAAACATTCCAACAACTCAAACTTGAATTGTATGAACGTTTAGACACTCTTCTCTTCCATTACAAACCAAAGAGAATTGAATTTAAACATTGAAATCAATGATAGGAGCATATTTATGCACCTTAGTTTAGCTTGTTTTTGTGCATTTATAGTGTTTTTCCTTAGTAAAGTAGTCTTTTAAGCTAGTTCTATGTGTTTTCAGGTTTTAAGGGCAAAGTATGCAAAAGGATGCATTTTGGAGCCTTTTGGAGCAAATTAGAGCTTGGAAGGGACATCATATGCTTGGAGCCAAGAGGATGGACGAAATTGAAGACTTGAAGATGATGATTCCTACTTGAGCAAGGTTTCCTAGTTGAATTAGGATTCCTAGTTAAAATGGGTTTCCTAGTTGAATTAGGATTCCTAGAAGAACAAAGTTGCCTACTCAAACAAGGTTTCCTACTTGAAGTAGGAAAGTCAAAATCCAAATGGTCTCAAGAGAAGCAACAAAGAAGTTTTCCAAGTCCAAGAAGGAAAAGGAGTCCAAGATGAAGAAGGAATGATGAAGACAAGGTTTCCTAATCCTAATAGGCAAAGTTTCCAAGTGCAATGAGGAGTCCTTATCCATTTAGGACACCTTATCCTAATCCTATAGGGATGCCATGCACTTTACCTTATCTTGGAGGGTTTCTAGAAGCCTTAGATGCCCTATCCTATCTTTGCCGTGGGTTTTATCCAAATCCCCTTAGTTTTTAGGCTTTCTAGAAGCCCTAACATTATCCCTACAAAGGTGCCGCACCCTTATCCCTTTTTCCCTACAAATTTGGCCCTTAAAACATGTTTCTAGGAACCTTATCTTATCTCCTACAAAAGTGGCGCCCCAAACCCTTCTAGAAAGCTGATTTCCCTTGCCTTGCAAGGCATTCTAGAAGCCTTATCACCTTATCTCCTTACCTGCCACACCTAGGAAGCATTATCCCTTTCTATTTCTGATTTCTAAGCCTATTTCCTTGTGGATTTGGGTTATTCAAGTCCATATCTGATTACCCTAGGGTTTTAAGTGCCTATATATACTCATATTAACCCCTAGATCAGATCACCACCTCTCATACACATTCATTAATTTCAGAAATTCGTCCAACCCTCTCCACACCCTTGCCGCAGCCACCAAACACCTTTCTCCTTAGTTTTAAGCCTTGCCGCACCATCCCCTTCCCCTAAACACTACTACATCCCTCCATAACCATGCATCCATACACCTAAGGCCCTAAATCTGTCCCTAGACCTTTGCCGCACCAAGGAGGAGGAGAAGGAAGCTCGGAAGTTCATGCAATTCAAGTTCGCGTCGCTGGAATTTCTAGGTGTTTCTTTTCCTTTGAATTCAATGTTTAATTTCAATTCTCTTTGTTTTGTGCGTATGAGGAACTAAACCCCCCCCTTGGCTAGGGGGGGATTCGAAATACATGTTTATGCTTGCGATATGATTTGATTACTTCTAATTGCGTTTCATAAGTTGTGAATTCAATTTACTTATCTATGTGAATTACATTGATTTATGTGTGTTGGTTGAGAGTGCACGCTTAATTATCATGCATAAATTGGATGCTAGGATATAAGGAAATTTCACCTAATCGTTATGGAATTATATTCACAAGTAGTAAAGGTTGATGATCTCAATCGCGTTAAGTAAATTCTTGGCATAAGTTTCATGCAATCATAGTAACAAGTGCTTCGTCAATGCTTATGGTTTTCATAGAACTTAATGATTCTTGCTTGTATCTCTATTATGCAATCATGTAGGGGACTTGTGGGGAATGTTTTGGGTTGTCGTATGCAATCATCCAATTCAATAACGTTAGGAAAATCTGAAGGTTAATTTAAGCGAACCTAATTAACTTGGGGCGTTGAGAATTCATGGGTTATTGAAAAGCAATTGGAAATCGTTTTATATGCAAGTATAACATGTGTGGAGATGAACCCCTTAGCTAGCCTTCATTCCATTCATTAAATCCAAATTCGTTTAAAAATCTGTTCGTTTTACAAAGTTTTAAGTTTTGTTTTCAAATTCGTCAAAACCTCAATCCCCCTTTACTTTAGTGTCCAATTTAGTTAGAAAGTGTCTTAGTTTGTGTTTCTAAGTGTTTTGAATCAATTTATTACCCAATTTCGTCCAAAGTAGTCAAAGTGCTCAAAACTGCCCAGATTGTGTTTTTAAGGCAGTTTTGAGTGTTTTGGTGCTGTTTTGAGTCTTTTGGTTTGTCTTAGTGTTTTAAACTTTAGTTTTGCATTCTTTGGGTCTAGTTTGGTGTTTTATATTGTGTTTTTACGTTTTTGAGTCGAATCCAAGTGATTAACAATCCCTCCTAATCCCCGGTCCAGAACGATCCCTACTTACATTCTTCACTACAATTGATAAAAAGAGGGTTTAATTTGTGTGCGTATAATTCTCGCATCAAATTTTGGCGCCGTTGCCGGGGATTAGCAACTTTGCTAATCCCTTGGATTGTTATTTTCGTTTTTCTTATTAGATCAGATTCTTATGTTATTTTGTTTCTTGTTTTAGGTACTTGTTTATGACTCGGAGTTCTAATCCGGTTCACGAACATATTTTAGACTTTGACGACGATTTTGAGCGTGAGTTGAGACGTAAGAGGAAGAACCCGGAACCTAGTGAATCAAGTGCAAGTTCCGAGTCCGTTTCTGAATTTGAAGAAGAAGTGGAAGACATGGCAGCGGACAACCGAACAATCAAGGAGCTTTCCGCTTCGGGATTGGCCAATGCCGCACCCTTGTGCATCCAATACCCAAGGGCGGCTCAAGACAAGACTGCTGAGTTCGAATTGAAGTCAAGCCTGTTACATCACATTCCGAAGTACCATGGGCTATCCATGGAAGATCCGAACAAGCATTTGAAGGAGTTTGAAGTCGTTTGCTCAAGCATGACTCCGGTGAACGTAGATGAGAGCATCTTGAAGATGAAGGCCTTTCCCTTTTCTCTCCAAGAGAAAGCGAAAGATTGGTTGTACGAATTGGCTCCCGGAACTGTCACATCATGGGAGAGCATGAAACGAGCTTACTTGGAGAAGTTTTTCCCAACTTCTCGAGTCATCCTCCTACGAAAAAGGATAAGTGGAATTCAACAAGATGAAGGTGAATCCTTTCCTACTTATTATGAACGTTTTAAATCTCTTGTTGCTTCATGTCCACAGCATCAAATGAAGGAGGAACTACTTTTACAATACTTTTACGAGGGACTTCTACCTATTGAACGTCAAATGCTAGATGATTCAGCGGGAGGAGCCTTGGTGGACAAGACCCCCACGGCTGCAAAGTCCTTGATTGCTAATCGAGCATTGAATGCTCAACAATACGAAGGCGTTGGACAGAGGAGTACCCCACGGCAACACCAAGTCAATGAGGTAAGTGCCATAACCGAACTTCAAAATCAAATGGCTAACCTTACTACGTTGCTTTCTCAGGTGGTGGAAGGTCCAAAAGTCAAAACCGTAGCTTCTTGTGGCGTATGCTCCATGCAAGAACACCCTACGGACAAGTGCCCACAATTAATCGAGAATGGAGGGTGGGAGACACTCAATGCCGTGGGATATGGCAACCAATACCAATCACGTGGTGATCCGTTCTCTAATACTTACAATCCCGGTTGGCGTGATCATCCGAATTTCAAATGGCGAGACCCCCAACAAGGTCAACAACAAAGCGGATTTAGGCAACAACCCCCGGGTTTCTATCAAAAGCCGTTGGCACCACCACAAGCCCAAGCACAACCTGCCCAAAGCAATGTAAGTAATTCAAGTGATAACGATAAGATTTTTCAATTACTTACTACTTTAACGCAGGAAGTCCAAACTCAAAACAAAGAGAGGCAAATCCAAGACAAGAGGGTGGACAACTTAGAAAAGCAAGTGGGACAAATTGCCGAGTTTATGGGGCAATTTCGTGAGCAAGGAAGGTTGCCTAGCTCAACAGTGGTCAATCCGAAAGGTGGATTCGAATCTGCAAAAGCTATGCATTTGCGAAGTGGAAAGCAAGTCGGATCTGACCTCAACCCATCCAAATCACGTTCCAACGAGGAGGATGAGTTGAGAATTGAAGAGGAGGAGCAAAGGCCACCAACGGCCAAGGTGGAACCAAATGTGCCGCAAGTTCCAAGTGATCCCAAGTCGTCCAATTCATCCAATAAAGGTAAGAACGTGTCAAGTTCGGTTCCTACTAATGATTTTCCTGCGAATGTTCCTTTTCCTAGTAGGTTTAAGCAAACAAAGAAAGAAGAAGTGGAAAAGGACATTTTGGAGACGTTTCGGAAAGTTCAAGTTAATATCCCCCTTTTGGATGCAATCAAGCAAGTCCCGAGGTACGCCAAGTTCTTGAAGGAACTTTGCACCAATAGGAGGAGGATTTCGACCAAGGAGGTGGTCAAAGTAGGTGAAAACGTCTCAGCCATCTTACAACGCAAGCTGCCCCCAAAATGCAAAGATCCGGGTAGTTTCACAATTCCGTGTGTTATTGGTAATTCTAGGTTTGAATCTGCCATGTTAGACTTAGGTGCATCCATAAATGTCATGCCATATTCAATTTATGCATCTATGAACCTAGGAGCGTTGAAAAATGATGGTGTTATTATACAATTGGCCGATAGATCTAATGCCTATCCAAAGGGAGTTTTGGAAGATGTTTTAGTGCAGGTTAATCATTTGATCTTTCCGGCGGATTTCTACGTACTTGAGATGGATGAATCGGACCATGCCCCGTCATTACCCATTCTCCTTGGAAGGCCATTCATGAAAACAGCTCAAACAAAGATTGATGTGGCCAAGGGAGTATTAACAATGGAGTTTGGTGGTGATCTAATTAAATTCAATGTTTATGACTCTATTAAGAAGCCTAATGATGTTCGTTCTTGTTTTGCCATTGATATGCATAAGGATATAGGGCAGGAACAATCCACACCTATCAAGAAGGATGCATCAAGAACCACCATTGAAGAGGGAATTGGAGTGGTTGCCCTAAAACCACCCAATCTGGCCGAGAGTAGACATAATGACATTGTTGATAGGGCTACCACTTTTGAGCTTCCATCACGATATGTTTGTAAGTCTCCAACCCCAATTCCAATTCCCATTTCAACTAATAGGTTGTTACCTTCTTTGGTGCAGGTACCCAATCGATTTCAAGGTGGTGGGAGCATTTACATGGACTTTAGGAACCAAAACACCACCATTAGGGAGGATCACTATCCCCTCCCATTCATAGAGCCATATTACGAAAGTGTTGAAGGGCAAGTTGTGGAGGACATCCCACTCCATGCCGTGGGCTCCAAGTGAGGATAAGAAGCATGCTCGTCCGGCTGTACGACGTTAAAGCAAGCGCTACTTGGGAGGCAACCCATGCATTCAACAAAGAAAGACCGAGAAAGCACTCCAATTCCAGATTTGCGTTCCTAAACTCTTCTCTTTGTTGTTGATTTTGTTTCTGCCATGTTAGGTTGTTAGATGTTGTTTTTGTTTGTTGTTTGTTATTTGTGTGAGTCTATGCTTGAAACATTGAGGACAATGTTTGATTTAAGTGTGGGGGGGGTAACTGTTGATGTATATTTCCTTCCTAATGCAAGAATATATTTAGTATAATGGCATAAGCAAGGGTGTCGAATCCACAGGGACTAATTGGACCTATGTAACTACTTGTTTGCAAGAAATCTAAGAAATGAATCAAACTAGTCTAAATAGGCAGATTTGAATCAAACTAATCAAACTATGCAGATTTGTTGTTTTAACTTGAAAGCATAAGAGAATGAAGTAAACACAAATCAATGAATCAACAACCAATATAATGAGATAGTATCAATGGAAATGAAACTAGGGATTCGATTTCACCATTGCTCAATTAAATCCATGTTTGTTAAGTTGGTTTATACTCCTTCATCTACAAATTTCTTGGGTTTGTTTCACTTGGATATGATCAACCATATGATGTGTGGATTTGATCAAATGTCTATAATCTTGAACCTAATTGTGATGTGCAACTTTGGTTCATAATCTAGAGTATGTAATGCACAAGAAACATTCAATAAACCAAAGGGAGCACTTGGCAGGATGTTTGCCAAGCTTTCCCTTCATTCATTCACAAATCCACCAATATTAGACATGATGTATGTTTTAATCTTGGCTAAATAACTTGTGGTTAACTCAAATGGAGATCAAGCATACAAATCAACTCACAAATTCACAATTATAACAGAGAATGAAGCAAGAACTAGGTAGACAAACTGAGCATTCTAACTTAATTACATAGCAAACTTTGCAAGGTTACATCGAATCCCTAGAGGAAGCTTAGTTACAATTCATGTTTACAAAAGATTTGACATAAAAGTATAAAACATGAATGAACATAGAATTGATAAGAATGAACCCTTGAAGCAAAACTGATGTTGAAGTCCTTGAAGAGTTCCTTGGTGTTGCTTCTCCAAATGTGGTGCGGATGAAGTAGATTGGTTTTGTTTGGATGGTTTCTGCCCTTAGGACAGAAATGGACAGAGAATGGAGTGAAGTAGGGGGGTTTTAGAGTGTGTAATGGACTGAAAATGAAGAGGGAACTTGCAGATGGGAAAGGGGGAGAATATGAGCAGTTTCTGTGAAAGGAAAAGAATGTAGAATGCAATGCAATGGAGAGGACGAATTAGAGTGAATGATGGACAGAAAATGCAGCCAAATAGAGTGTGTGTGATCCCCCAACATTCAGATTGGATCTAACATTTGTTTAACTCAGATGGCAGAGCATAAATCAGATGGAATGATGGGTTTCTGAGTGTGATACCTGCAAAGCATAGACATGATCTGCAAGTGTGGTTTATTTAATCCAAAACACATGTGGAATGTCTGCAAGCATGAGTGGAATCTGCCAAAAATGAATTGTTTGTACAAATTCTGGAAATGTGAAATGGGCACACGGCATGGGTAAAGGGATGAGTGAATTTCTGGAATTTGGTATGGAAGTGCACGGATTGGACATGAAAGAGATGGGAATGCAAAGGTGATGTGTAGAAATGTAATGGAGTGCACGGAATGGATGTTTGTGTTTGTTGGTATCAAAATGGCTGAAATGAATTAAGTGATGGAAATGGGATTGTGAGGAATCTGATTTGGTGCTAGAATTGCATCAAATGATGGGATGATATGGGAACACACGGCCAAGGTTGTGACATGCATGTGAATGCATGTTTTGATGTTGAAACCACATAATCTGATTTCAATGCTTGCTTTGATTAGAATCACTCAATATGGCCGAATTACATCTCTTAACACTTCACATCATTTCTGGAATGTTTTTACTTCATTTGCTTTTCCTTTGATCCAAAATCACACTTGGCTGCATACTAACACCAAATAATGTAAAATGCAACTAGTTCAATCTAAAACAATCACAAAAACGCCAAATAAGGAGGATATAAATGCATGCAAAGTGTGACTTATCAAATACCCCCAAACCTGGTTTTTGCTAGTCCTCGAGCAAACTTAAAACTAAAACACACAAAAAACAAACATCTAACTAAACCACTTTCGCTGGCCAAACGATTGCACTGAGCATGTGCAACAAGCCTTTGAACCCCTAGGTGTCCCTAGTTGGAGGAGTTGTGTCTCCTGAGGGTTTACAGCGATGACACCCACAAACATTTACAAAATCTGCAAACAACTTGGTTAAAACATGCTTTAAACAAACTAATAAGAACCAATGAAGATTTTTGTCATTCATTCAACTCAAAAGATTTCCACTTCAAAGAATCGTATCAATTGAAACGTATAAAGATATTTCTCAATGTCTTACAACTTCAAGGTCACCATACCCAAATGCTTAAGAAGGAATTCGCCTCAACTCTACTCCTCACAGAATCCACTCAAGTTTTCACTCAGATCTTAAGGTTTAGTCTCTCAACAACATATATGAGTGAAATTATGTCAATGAAATCAAAATTCTCACATATGAAATCTGAAATGGAAGCACAGTTTCTGAGTAGATCTCATGAAATGAATCAAATGCTAAGAATATAGATAACACACACACTTACCATCACCCATGAATACATTCTCAATGATCAGCTAGGTCTTTCTCAAGATTGTAATGTAAGGCTTAGGTTATAGGTTACGAGAGAAGTGATATGAAATACTAGAGCTTGGGGCTTACCAAAGTGTTCTTGAGGATCATGCTCTTCACTTGCATTTGTTTTCTTCTTCTTTGTTTTTGGCATCCAGGCCCTATGTCTTATAATGAGGAGAATTGGAACTTGTATCCATTTTAATTCTCTTCTTTTCTCTTTTTTTTTTTTATAACCCCTTTTTTTTTAGAAGCATCTTCAACATAGGTGCCCTCGGTACATGCCACAATCTTGTTCTAAGCTCAATTTACCTTTAGTCTTCATCACCTTGGTATTCCCCAAACTATAAGGTATGGCTTGTAATGGGCTAGAATGTGGTGTGGGTGATGAAAGAATTGGGCCAAAGTGTTTGGCTGCAACGAGGGTGAATGGAGCACACAAATGGGTAGGATTTAAGCCTTTTAGTAGTTAAACATGCATAGCCTAACATCATCTCATTGAGTTCATTCACGAATGATACTAAACACATGGTATCTGCAAAGAGATTAATTCTTAGTATCCAATCAAAATAGAAGTAATGAGATCATTTAAAGTGAAATTGAAAGAAAGAGATAGGAGTAGAAACACTTTAAACCCTCTCAAAGAAGCAAATAGGCTCAAAATAACTCACTAGGGTAGTCTCCACTATTCTTCTTCCAGAATTTAAGTATGGTACCTCTATCATCATAATTTCAAGAGTTATAGCTTTATAAATGACAACAAGATGCAACTCTTTTCCATAGCAACCCAATCGTTTGTTTTCAAACATATTCCTCATATACATTCGTATTAGCATGCAAAAACATTCTTAACCAACACTAACACCTCAAATAGGCACAAACACAACACAAAACTTCCAAACCACCCCCAAACCTAAACTAAACATTGTCCTCGATGTTTAAAATTGTATGCAATGTAAGTAGGCAAAGAAAATGGAATGGTAACAAAATAAACACAACATAAAGAAAGAACACAAACCACACTAGGTTGCCTCCTAGCAAGCGCTTTATTTAATGTCTAGGCAAGACATGGTAGCTTGTTCATGGTGTTGAAAATTCAAGAACCTCCACAACTTGATACACTTGCTCTTCATCCACTTTATCCAAGTATGGTTTCAATCGCTGCCCGTTGACTTTAAAAGAAGTGCCATTCTTCATGTTCTCTATCTCCACAGCTCCATGGGGAAATGTTTGCAAGACTTTGAATGGTCCCACCCACCTAGACTTCAATTTTCCTGGAAAAAGTCTCAAACGTGAGTCAAACAAAAGTACTTTCATACCTTGGTGAAACTCCTTCCTTAGGATGGCCTTGTCATGATAGAGCTTAGTCCGTTCCTTGTAGATTTTGGCATTCTCATATGCCTCATTTCTAAGCTCTTCTAACTCATTAAGTTGGAGCTTCCTTGCTACTCCAGCATCCTTGTAATCAAAGTTGAACTTCTTGATGGCCCAATATGCACGGTGTTCAAGCTCCATTGGCAAATGACAAGCTTTCCCAAACACAAGGCGATAAGGACTCATGCCAATGGGGGTCTTGTATGCTGTTCTATATGCCCATAGTGCATCATTTAACCTCAATGACCAATCCTTCCTTGTAGGGCTCACAGTCTTCATCAAAATGTTCTTGATCTCCCTATTGCTAATCTCCACTTGTCCTGAGGTTTGAGGATGGTACGGGGTTGCCACTTTGTGGTTGATGTTGTACTTCTTCATCAAGGATTCAAAAGGTTTGTTGCAGAAATGGCTGCCACCATCACTAATAATAGCTCTTGGGGTTCCAAACCTACAAAAAATCACATCTTTAATAAAATTCAACACAACCTTATGATCATTAGTTCTTGTAGCAATGGCTTCAACCCATTTGGATACGTAATCCACTGCCACCAATATGTATAAGTAGCCAAAAGAGGATGGAAATGGTCCCATGAAATCGATTCCCCACACATCAAAGAGTTCTACCACCAAAATGTTGTTCAATGGCATCTCATTTCTTCGGCTAATGTTCCCCATTTTCTGGCACCTATCACACTTAGAACAAAAATCAAAAGAAACCAGATTGTAAAACCTTTAGAGATGTCTTTTTGGCACCAAAATGGCCTCCACATGCCAATGTGTGGCTAAACGTTAGAATGCTTTGTTGCTCACTCTCTGGGACACATCTCCTAATGATTTGATCAGGGCAATATTTAAACAAATATGGTTCGTCCCAAACGTAGTGCTTTACCATGGCAAGGAACTTCTTTCTTTCCTGAAAAGAAAGGTCATCTCTCATTATACCACAAGCAAGATAATTAACAAAATCTGCATACCATGGTTCTTGTTCTTGAACAACAAGGAGTTGTTCATCTGGAAATGATTCATTTAGGGGCAAAGGTTTTCCAACTCCCTGGTTTTCATTAAGCCTGGACAAATGGTCAGCCACAACATTATCACTGCCCTTCTTATCTCGAATTTCCAAGTCAAACTCTTGTAGTAAGAGTATCCATCTAATCAAGCGTGGTTTAGCATCCTTCTTTGTCATCAAATACCTAATGGCTGCATGATCAGAAAACACAATAACTTTAGATCCCACAAGATATGACCTAAACTTTTCTAAGGCAAAAACAACAGCAAGCAACTCCTTTTCAGTTGTGGAATAGTTAAGTTGAGCATCATGCAGAGTCCGGCTTGCATAGTAGATCACATGTGGAAGCTTGTTCACCCTTTGCCCTAAAACTGCACCAATAGCATAGTCAGAGGCATCACACATTAATTCAAAAGGTAAAGACCAATCTGGTGCCATAATAATAGGAGCCGAGGTTAGTTCATTTTTCAAAGTATTGAATGCATCCATACAAGCCTTATCAAAATGAAATGCAACATCTTTAGCTAACAGATTGCATAATGGACGAGTAATCATTGAAAAGTTCTTAATGAAACGACGATAAAAACCCGCATGGCCCAAAAAACTTCTTACTCCCTTCACAGTGGTGGGGGCTACCATATTGGTGATGACGTCAATTTTAGCTTTGTCCACCTCCATTCCTTTGCTAGAGATTACATGCCCCAACACAATTCCTTGTTTCACCATAAATTGGCACTTCTCCCAATTGAGGACCAAATTTGTTTCCTGACATCTTTGAAGTACTAACGATAGATGGTTAAGACATTCATCAAAAGAGGAACCAAACACTGAGAAGTCATCCATAAATACCTCAATGAACCTTTCTACCATGTCAGAGAAGATGGCCAATGATGCGAGAATTATACGCGCATAAATTAAACCCTCTTTTCGTCAAATTGTAGTATATGTATAAGTAGGGATCGTTCTGGACCGGGGATTAGGAGGGATTGTTAACCACTTGGATTTGACTCAAAAACGTAAAATAACAATATAAAACACTATACTAGACTCAAAGAATGCAAAACTAAACTTTAAAATACCTGGAATAGGGTTAATACCTGGAAGTAACTCAATAGTAAACTCCACGTCTCGATCTGGGGGTAAACCAGGTAAATCCTCGAGGAAAACATCGGGAAAGTGTCTGACCACTCTCACATCCTCAACTCTGCTAGGAATGGCCTCATCTAACACCACATGAGCTAGGTACCCCGAACAACCTTTAGACAACAACTTTTTCGCTCGCAAAGCCGAAATAACGCCATGTCTCACCCCACTCTGCTCACCCACAAAAGTAACCACAGGTAGTCCAGGACGGTGTAACGTAACTACTTTCCCATGACAATCAATGTTGGCACGATAGAAATGTAACCAATTTGTGCCCAGAATCACATCAAAGTCGACAATATCCAACGGGATAAGATCAGCTGACAAAACAACACTGATCGGAGCATATTTAGGCGACTTACTTAGCTTGTTTTCATGCATTTATGTTATTAATTCATAGTTGTTTTAGTCTTTTAAAGTATTTTCGTGTGTTTTTAGGTTCTAATGGCAAAGGAAGCAATAAAGTGCATTTTGAGGCTATTTGGAGCATTTTTGGGCATGGATTGGATAGCTTAACCATGGAGCAAAGAGGATGGACGAAATTGAAGACTAGAAGAGTTAGGAAAGGCTACAAATCTGGTGGAAGAAGTCCTAATACAATGAAGATAAGGAAGAAGCAAGAAACAAGGAACCTTATCCAACCTTATCTTATCCTATCCTAGAAACCTTATCCTATCCTATCTCTAACATTATCCTATTCTATCCTATCCAAATCAGGTGGGGGCTTAAACCTAGCTAATTAGGGGGAATCAATTACACATTTAAGCACCTAATTCAGTTTCTAGAAACCTTATCCTTGTTCTAGAACCCTTATCCATCCTTGCCGTGAGTTTTCCTTGCATTAGAGGGTTTCTAGAAGCCCTAATCTGCCCTATCCTTTAGTGCCGCACCTATCCCTTCTAGGAAGCTGATTTCCCTTGCCTTGCAAGGCATTCTAGAAGCCTTATCACCTTATCTCCTTACCTGCCGCACCTAGGAAGCATTATCCCTTTCTATTTCTGATTTCTAAGCCTATTTCCTTGTGGATTTGGGTTATTCAAGTCCATATCTGATTACCCTAGGGTTTTAAGTGCCTATATATACTCATATTAACCCCTAGATCAGATCACCACCTCTCATACACATTCATTAATTCCAGAAATTCGTCCAACCCTCTCCACACCTTTGCCGCAGCCACCAAACACTTTTCTCCTTAGTTTTAACCTTTGCCGCACCATCCCCTTCCCCTAAACACTACTACATCCCTCCATAACCATGCATCCATACACCTAAGGCCCTAAACCTGAACCTAGACCTTTGCCGCACCAAGGAGGAGGAGAAGGAAGCTCGGAAGTTCATGCAATTCGAGTTCGCGTCGCTGGAATTTCTAGGTGTTTCTTTTCCTTTAATTTCAATGTTTAATTTCAATTCTCTTTGTTTTGTGCGTATGAGGAACTAAACCCCCCCTTGGCTAGGGGGGGATTCGAAATACATGTTTATGCTTGCGATATGATTTGATTACTTCTAATTGCGTTTCATAAGTTGTGAATTCAATTTACTTATCTATGTGAATTACATTGATTTGTGTGTGTTGGTTGAGAGTGCACGCTTAATTATCATGCATAAATTGGATGCTAGGATATAAGGAAATTTCACCTAATCGTTATGGAATTATATTCACAAGTAGTAAAGGCTTGTTCTCGTACATTTACGTTATGTTTCTTTAGTTATTTTAGTTCTTTATGCTTCTTTTGTGTGTTTTCAGGTTCTAAGGGCTTAGGGAGCAAGAAAGTGCATTTTGAGGCTATTTGGAGCATTTTTGGGCATGGATTGGATAGCTTATCCATGGAGCCAAAAGGATGGACGAAATTGAAGGCCATTTATGCAATTTAGGACATACAACAAAGGGCCTAGCCCATTCTCTCTTATTCTCTCCCTTATAGCCATGCAAAGAACCATCCATTCCATCAAAAACAACCCTATTTTAAGCCCATTCTAAAACCTTGCCTTGCATCACATGCATTCCCCTCATAACCTAGTTGTCATTCCACTTCATCAATACATGCATTCCTTTCATAAATCAGCCACATATTCACCCACATGCACTTTAATCATTCAAACATGCACTCCCATTAATTAAACCATTCAAACCAACACAAAAACACCAACATTCCCTCTTTGCCGTGCAAACACATGCATTTCCCTTGCCATTTTCAGCCATCACACTTCATCATTACACCACCATTCATTCTTTAATCCACATCCATTCATCATCATTCACCCTAACAACATTCACATGCAAACACAAGCTTTAACCAACAAACAAAACAGCCAACACATGCACCAAAACACCCATGCCGTGCACTTCACATTAAAATTCCAGCATCTTCACATGCAATTCCAGCTTTCACATGTTGTCCTAGCTGTTTTTCCATCATTCCTCCACACAAACACCTTAAACAAACAGCCATATACACCTCCACTCCTCCTATAAATACCCATGCATTCCCATTACCTAAACACATCTCATTTTTCATTCCATTTCACAACACAACACACAACACAAAATCCTCCATTCTTGCCATGCATATCCCTTCATTTTCTGCATATTTTCTCTTCATTCCAACCATTCCAACCACTCCTCATCCCCCCAAAACTCACCTTAGACCTTGTGCTACAACAACGAGGAAGAGAAGAGTGCCTAAACGTTCATACAATTCAAGTTTGAGTTGTTGGAATGTTTAGGTGTTTCTTTGATTGATGCGAGAATTATACGCACACAAATTAAACCCTCTTTTTATCAATTGTAGTGAAGAATGTAAGTAGGGATCGTTCTGGACCGGGGATTAGGAGGGATTGTTAATCACTTGGATTTGACTCAAAAACGTAAAAACACAATATAAAACACCAAACTAGACCCAAAGAATGCAAAACTAAAGTTTAAAACACTAAGACAAACCAAAAGACTCAAAACAGCACCAAAACACTCAAAACTGCCTTAAAAACACAATCTGGGCAGTTTTGAGCACTTTGACTACTTTGGACGAAATTGGGTAATAAATTGATTCAAAACACTTAGAAACACAAACTAAGACACTTTCTAACTAAATTGGACACTAAAGTAAAGGGGGATTGGTTTTGGACGAAATTAAAAACAAAACAAACTTTTTAAATTAGGACAGATTGTAAAAACGAATTTGATGGAATTGAATGGATGGGAAGCTAGCTAAGGGGTTCATCTCCACACATGTTATACTTGCATATAAAACGATTTCCAATTGCTTTTCAATAACCCATGAATTCTCAACGCCCCAAGTTAATTAGGTTCGCTTAAATTAACCTTCAGATTTTCCTAACGTTATTGAATTGGATGATTGCATACGACAACCCAAAACATTCCCCACAAGTCCCCTACATGATTGCATAATAGAGATACAAGCAAGAATCATTAAGT
Organism: Pyrus communis; assembly: GCF_041283825.1. Taxonomy (NCBI): domain Eukaryota; kingdom Viridiplantae; phylum Streptophyta; class Magnoliopsida; order Rosales; family Rosaceae; genus Pyrus; species Pyrus communis. The sequence continues at coordinate 21,118,497 of NC_142565.1, forward strand.
TCTATGAAAACCATAAGCATTGACGAAGCACTTGTTACTATGATTGCATGAAACTTATGCCAAGAATTTACTTAACGCGATTGAGATCATCAACCTTTACTACTTGTGAATATAATTCCATAACGATTAGGTGAAATTTCCTTATATCCTAGCATCCAATTTATGCATGATAATTAAGCGTGCACTCTCAACCAACACACATAAATCAATGTAATTCACATAGATAAGTAAATTTAAGTGTTTAGTTTTACATTCTTTGAGTTAGTTTAGTGTTTTATATTGTGTTTTTACGTTCTTGAGTCAAGTTATTACTTAATTTCGTCCAAATTTGTGTTTGTGCTCAAATCTGCCCAGAAAGTGGTTTTTAGGCAGATTTGAGTGTGTTTGTGTTGTTTTGAGTCTTTTGAGTCAATTTCACATTGATTAGCATCCCTAGTTAATCCCCGGTCTAGAACGATCCCTATTTGCTCATTTACTACAATTGTCATCCATAGGGTTAATTTGTGTGTTTAACTATTTTCGCATCACGACGCGAACTTGAATTGCATGAACTTCCGAGCTTCCTTCTCCTCCTCCTTGGTGCGGCAAAGGTCTAGGGACAGATTTAGGGCCTTAGGTGTATGGATGCATGGTTATGGAGGGATGTAGTAGTGTTTAGGGGAAGGGGATGGTGCGGCAAGGCTTAAAACTAAGGAGAAAGGTGTTTGGTGGCTGCGGCAAGGGTGTGGAGAGGGTTGGACGAATTTCTGAAATTAATGAATGTGTATGAGAGGTGGTGATCTGATCTAGGGGTTAATATGAGTATATATAGGCACTTAAAACCCTAGGGTAATCAGATATGGACTTGAATAACCCAAATCCACAAGGAAATAGGCTTAGAAATCAGAAATAGAAAGGGATAATGCTTCCTAGGTGTGGCAGGTAAGGAGATAAGGTGATAAGGCTTCTAGAATGCCTTGCAAGGCAAGGGAAATCAGCTTTCTAGAAGGGTTTGGGGCGCCACTTTTGTAGGAGATAAGATAAGGTTCCTAGAAACATGTTTTAAGGGCCAAATTTGTAGGGAAAAAGGGATAAGGGTGCGGCACCTTTGTAGGGATAATGTTAGGGCTTCTAGAAAGCCTAAAAACTAAGGGGATTTGGATAAAACCCACGGCAAAGATAGGATAGGGCATCTAAGGCTTCTAGAAACCCTCCAAGATAAGGTAAAGTGCATGGCATCCCTATAGGATTAGGATAAGGTGTCCTAAATGGATAAGGACTCCTCATTGCACTTGGAAACTTTGCCTATTAGGATTAGGAAACCTTGTCTTCATCATTCCTTCTTCATCTTGGACTCCTTTTCCTTCTTGGACTTGGAAAACTTCTTTGTTGCTTCTCTTGAGACCATTTGGATTTTGACTTTCCTACTTCAAGTAGGAAACCTTGTTTGAGTAGGCAACTTTGTTCTTCTAGGAATCCTAATTCAACTAGGAAACCCATTTTAACTAGGAATCCTAATTCAACTAGGAAACCTTGCTCAAGTAGGAATCATCATCTTCAAGTCTTCAATTTCGTCCATCCTCTTGGCTCCAAGCATATGATGTCCCTTCCAAGCTCTAATTTGCTCCAAAAGGCTCCAAAATGCATCCTTTTGCATACTTTGCCCTTAAAACCTGAAAACACATAGAACTAGCTTAAAAGACTACTTTACTAAGGAAAAACACTATAAATGCACAAAAACAAGCTAAACTAAGGTGCATAAATATGCTCCTATCAAATTCCCCCACACTTAGCTTTTGCTAGTCCTCGAGCAAAACAAAATGAAACAAAGTAAATAAACGAAGTAAAACGAGTAAAACACAACCTACACCTTCCAACAATCGCCTCAGGGATTTCCAATGCACATGACATGTTAAAAAATCATTATTCCCACAGATTTTAGCCATCTTTACACTCGAGCACATGCTTAATCATAGTCACTACTTACTAGTTCACAAATAACCACTTAAAACGATGTTTTGAATGTAGTAACATGCCTTAGAGAATTTCCTCAATTCCTTACAAGATATGCACTCTATTTTCACTCAGATTTTCTAACTACACACCCTACACGTAGTTATATGTGAGAAGATTGATGTAAATATAAAAACGAATGCTCACATATATGTATAACAAAGAACGCAATTTCCGGAGTTAATAACATGTTTAGATATGATCTCATGAATGGAATGCTACTACTTAGATGCGAAAACCAGTGACACCATATGCTCGTACCAATTTTAAACTCCACAAATTGAAACACATAACACTCAAGATTAAAGTCAAGGGTTGTAACGGGGCTAGGGGTATTGGCGAACAAAGAAAGGTAAAGGATAAAACAAACGTTCTTTAAACAATAGTAAGCAAAGCAATGAACTTGATACTTAGAATTCACTTTAGAGTGCAGAAAATAACTTTAAACACAACGGGGAATACATGTGCATACTTAGGGTCAAATGCAACGTTTTGGACCCTTTCTTCAATAACCAACAACTTAGAGCTCATTTTATGCTCTTCCAACTCCTTTTCATACTATTCACAACTTTTTCTTTTTTCCTTTCTATTTTGCACGAATTTTTCTCTTTTTTTTTTTTTTTTTTTTTTTCTTTTCTTTGCCGTGCCTCATTCAAGACTTTGGCACACCCATATATCAAGAATCCTTCCCCCACACTTGTTTTCTACAATGCAATGATCAAAATGAATTCATCTTTGAGTTATGCTTTTACTATGCTTCAAGAACAAAGGTATGGGTGGTCCTACTCTAGGCTAGGTGAGGATAATTGTGGGTTAACAAAGAAAGTAGGCTACACAAGGCTCAACGGGGTTAAATCCTACAAAACAAATGAAATAGGGAAATATGGCAATTTGGCTATGGTGGTAACTACTAACTTCATCTTGAATATGTGTTATGCAATTCAATAACATGTTTTGAATGAAATTGGCATGAGTTCTAGTACTTGGAACTAAATGATGAAACGCCTTCTAAGTAGTAACCAAGCAAAGAATAATGAGATCATGCAACGACTTTAGAAAACAAGAATGCACAGATTTTAACTCTCCAAATAAACGTTTAGGCTCAAGTCTCACAAGGTTGTAGCATTTGTTTGAGTTCCTTCCTTCAAGCATGTTACAAAAACTATTTTTTTTTTCTTCTTTTTGATTACATGTGAAGTCATAAGTTATAACCACAACCAAGCATAAACAAAGAGTAAATCAAACTTTCATCCATGTTAATCATTCTCTTTAACAGTCATGCAATTACAAACCAAATCCTCATCATTGTGTTGGAAGGTACCCTAAGACACAAACAAACACACAAAAACAACTTAAAAACAACTCTTTTTGGGTTTTCAAAACAATTTTTTCAATTTTTTCTGGGATTTTCGGATTTTTAGAACAACAAATACTAAAACACACCAAAACAGCCTAAAAACACCTAAAAACAGCAAGAAACAACATTTGAAATTATGGGTGACAAAACCCTACGAATTTGCATCAAAACACTTTGGTTACCCCCCCACACTTAAATCAAACATTGTCCTCAATGTTTCAAGCATAGACTCACACAAATAACAAACAACAAACAAAAACAACATCTAACAACCTAACATGGCAGAAACAAAATCAACAACAAAGAGAAGAGTTTAGGAACGCAAATCTGGAATTGGAGTGCTTTCTCGGTCTTTCTTTGTTGAATGCATGGGTTGCCTCCCAAGTAGCGCTTGCTTTAACGTCGTACAGCCGGACGAGCATGCTTCTTATCCTCACTTGGAGCCCACGGCATGGAGTGGGATGTCCTCCACAACTTGCCCTTCAACACTTTCGTAATATGGCTCTATGAATGGGAGGGGATAGTGATCCTCCCTAATGGTGGTGTTTTGGTTCCTAAAGTCCATGTAAATGCTCCCACCACCTTGAAATCGATTGGGTACCTGCACCAAAGAAGGTAACAACCTATTAGTTGAAATGGGAATTGGAATTGGGGTTGGAGACTTACAAACATATCGTGATGGAAGCTCAAAAGTGGTAGCCCTATCAACAATGTCATTATGTCTACTCTCGGCCAGATTGGGTGGTTTTAGGGCAACCACTCCAATTCCCTCTTCAATGGTGGTTCTTGATGCATCCTTCTTGATAGGTGTGGATTGTTCCTGCCCTATATCCTTATGCATATCAATGGCAAAACAAGAACGAACATCATTAGGCTTCTTAATAGAGTCATAAACATTGAATTTAATTAGATCACCACCAAACTCCATTGTTAATACTCCCTTGGCCACATCAATCTTTGTTTGAGCTGTTTTCATGAATGGCCTTCCAAGGAGAATGGGTAATGACGGGGCATGGTCCGATTCATCCATCTCAAGTACGTAGAAATCCGCCGGAAAGATCAAATGATTAACCTGCACTAAAACATCTTCCAAAACTCCCTTTGGATAGGCATTAGATCTATCGGCCAATTGTATAATAACACCATCATTTTTCAACGCTCCTAGGTTCATAGATGCATAAATTGAATATGGCATGACATTTATGGATGCACCTAAGTCTAACATGGCAGATTCAAACCTAGAATTACCAATAACACACGGAATTGTGAAACTACCCGGATCTTTGCATTTTGGGGGCAGCTTGCGTTGTAAGATGGCTGAGACGTTTTCACCTACTTTGACCACCTCCTTGGTCGAAATCCTCCTCCTATTGGTGCAAAGTTCCTTCAAGAACTTGGCGTACCTCGGGACTTGCTTGATTGCATCCAAAAGGGGGATATTAACTTGAACTTTCCGAAACGTCTCCAAAATGTCCTTTTCCACTTCTTCTTTCTTTGTTTGCTTAAACCTACTAGGAAAAGGAACATTCGCAGGAAAATCATTAGTAGGAACCGAACTTGACACGTTCTTACCTTTATTGGATGAATTGGACGACTTGGGATCACTTGGAACTTGCGGCACATTTGGTTCCACCTTGGCCGTTGGTGGCCTTTGCTCCTCCTCTTCAATTCTCAACTCATCCTCCTCGTTGGAACGTGATTTGGATGGGTTGAGGTCAGATCCGACTTGCTTTCCACTTCGCAAATGCATAGCTTTTGCAGATTCGAATCCACCTTTCGGATTGACCACTGTTGAGCTAGGCAACCTTCCTTGCTCACGAAATTGCCCCATAAACTCGGCAATTTGTCCCACTTGCTTTTCTAAGTTGTCCACCCTCTTGTCTTGGATTTGCCTCTCTTTGTTTTGAGTTTGGACTTCCTGCGTTAAAGTAGTAAGTAATTGAAAAATCTTATCGTTATCACTTGAATTACTTACATTGCTTTGGGCAGGTTGTGCTTGGGCTTGTGGTGGTGCCAACGGCTTTTGATAGAAACCCGGGGGTTGTTGCCTAAATCCGCTTTGTTGTTGACCTTGTTGGGGGTCTCGCCATTTGAAATTCGGATGATCACGCCAACCGGGATTGTAAGTATTAGAGAACGGATCACCACGTGATTGGTATTGGTTGCCATATCCCACGGCATTGAGTGTCTCCCACCCTCCATTCTCGATTAATTGTGGGCACTTGTCCGTAGGGTGTTCTTGCATGGAGCATACGCCACAAGAAGCTACGGTTTTGACTTTTGGACCTTCCACCACCTGAGAAAGCAACGTAGTAAGGTTAGCCATTTGATTTTGAAGTTCGGTTATGGCACTTACCTCATTGACTTGGTGTTGCCGTGGGGTACTCCTCTGTCCAACGCCTTCGTATTGTTGAGCATTCAATGCTCGATTAGCAATCAAGGACTTTGCAGCCGTGGGGGTCTTGTCCACCAAGGCTCCTCCCGCTGAATCATCTAGCATTTGACGTTCAATAGGTAGAAGTCCCTCGTAAAAGTATTGTAAAAGTAGTTCCTCCTTCATTTGATGCTGTGGACATGAAGCAACAAGAGATTTAAAACGTTCATAATAAGTAGGAAAGGATTCACCTTCATCTTGTTGAATTCCACTTATCCTTTTTCGTAGGAGGATGACTCGAGAAGTTGGGAAAAACTTCTCCAAGTAAGCTCGTTTCATGCTCTCCCATGATGTTGTTGATGTATAATTCCTTCCTAATGCTAGAATATATTTAGTATAATGGCACAAGCAAGGGTGTCGAATCCACAGGGACTAATTGGACCTATGTAACTACTTGTTTGCAAGAAATCTAAGAAATGAATCAAACTAGTCTAAATAGGCAGATTTGAATCAAACTAATCAAACTATGCAGATTTTGTTGTTTTAACTTGAAAGCAAAAGAGAATGAAGTAAACACAAATCAATGAATCAACAACCAATATAATGAGATAGTATCAATGGAAATGAAACTAGGGATTCGATTTCACCATTGCTCAATTAAATCCAAGTTTGTTAAGTTGGTTTATACTCATTCATCTACAAATTTCTTGAGTTTGTTTCACTTGGATATGATCAACCATATGATGTGTGGATTTGATCAAATGTCTATAATCTTGAACCTAATTGTGATGTGCAACTTTGGTTCATAATCTAGAGTATGTAATGCACAAGAAACGTTCACTAAACCAAAGGGAACACTTGGCAGGATGTTTGCCAATCTTTCCCTTCATTCATTCACAAATCCACCAATATTAGACATGATGTATGTTTTAATCTTGGCTAAATAACTTGTGGTTAACTCAAATGGCGATCAAGCATACAAATCAACCCACAAATTCACAATTATAACAGAGAATGAATCAAGAACTAGGTAGACAAACTGAGCATTCTAACTTAATTACATAGCAAACTTTGCAAGGTTACATCGAATCCCTAGAGGAAGCTTAGTTACAATTCATGTTTACAAAAGATTTGACATAAAAGTATAAAACATGAATGAACATAGAATTGATAAGAATGAACCCTTGAAGCAAAACTGATGTTGAAGTCCTTGAAGAGTTCCTTGGTGTTGCTTCTCCAAATGTGGTGCGGATGAAGTAGATTGGTTTTGTTTGGATGGTTTCTGCCCTTAGGACAGAAATGGACAGAGAATGGAGTGAAGTAGGGGGGTTTTAGAGTGTGTAATGGACTGAAAATGAAGAGGGAACTTGCGGATGGGAAAGAGGAGAGAAAATGAGCAGTTTCTGTGTAAGGAAAAAAAGTGTAGAATGCAATGCAATGGAGAGGGCGAATTAGAGTGAATGATGGACAGAAAATGGAGCCAAATAGAGTGTGTGTGATCCCCCAACATTCAGATTGGATCTAGGAGTTGTTTAATTCAGAGGGCAGAGCATCAATCAGATGGAATGATGGGTTTCTGAGTGTAGTGGACGCATGGCTTGGACAACCCTGCAAGAATGTGTTTTGTTTAATCAAAATGCATGTGTAAAGTCTGCCACAAGGGAGTGGAACCTGCAAAGGTGACTTGGACCACCAGAAAATGTTTATACACATCTGAAAATGAGAAGAACACACGGCATGGACAAAGGGATGGGTTTGATTTCTGAAATGATGGCATGAAATGGAATTTCTGGAATAAAGGATGCAAGGAATGGACATAATCTGCAGGTATGTGGATATTTAATCCAAGAAACATGTGCAAAGTGTTTGAACATGCATGTGAATGCATGTTTTGGTGTTGAAACCACCTAATCTGACTTCAATGCTTGTTTTATTTAGAATCACTCAATTTGGCCGAATTTCACCACATTCCTTCATTTGCCTTCCAATTGATCTTATTACACACTTGGCTGCACACTAACACCAAACAAAGTAAAATGCAACTAGTTTAATCCAAAAACAATACAAAAACGCCAAATAAGAAAGCTATACATGCATGCAAAATGTGACTATCAAATACCCCCAAACCTGGTTTTTGCTAGTCCTCGAGCAAACTTAAAACTAAAACACACAAAACTCAAACATCTAACTAAACCACTTTCGCTGGCTAAACGATTGCACTGAGCATGTGCAACAAGCCTTTGAACCCCTAGGTGTCCCTAGTTGGAGGAGTTGTGTCTCCTGAGGGTTTACAGTGATGACACCCACAAACATTTACAAAATCTGCAAACAACTTGGTTAAAACATGCTTTAAACAAACTAATAAGAACCAATGAAGATTTTGTCATATATTCAAACTCAAAAGTTTGCCACTTCAAAGAATCGTATCAATTGTAACGTATAAAGATATTTCTCCATGTCTTACGACTTCAAAGTCACCATACCCAAATGCTTAAGACAGAATTCGCCTCAACTCTACTCCTCACAGCTTCCACTCAAGTTTTCACTCAGATCTTAAGGTTTAGTCTCTCAACAACATATATGAGTGAAATTATGTAAAGGAAATCAAAATTCTCACATATGAAATCTGAAATGGAAGCACAGTTTCTGAGTAGATCTCATGAAATGAATCAAATGCTAAGAATATAGATAACACACACACACTTACCATCACCCATGAATACATCCTCAATGATCAGCTAGGTCTTTCTCAAGGTTGTAATGCAAGGCTTAGAGTATAGGTTATGAAAGACTTGATATGAAATACTAGAGCTTGGGGCATACCAAAGTGTTCTTGAGGATCATGCTCTTCACTTGCATTGGTTTTCTTTCTTCTTTGTTTTTGGCATCCAGGCCCTATGTCTTATAATGAGGAGATTTGGAACTTGTATCCATTTTAATTCTCTTCTTTTCTCTTTTTTTTTTTATAACCCCATTTTTTTTTTTTTTTTTTAGAAACATCTTCAACTTAGGTGCCCTCGGTACATGCCACAATCTTGTTCTAAGCTCAATTTACTTTTAGTCTTCATCACCTTGGTATTCCCCAAACTATAAGGTATGGCTTGTAATGGGCTAGAATGGGTAGAGTATAGTGTGGGTGATGAAAGAATTAGGCTAAAGTGTTTGGCTGCAACAAGGGTGAATGGAGCACACAAATGGGTAGGATTTAAGCCTTTTAGTAGTTAAACATGCATAGCCTAACATCATCTCATTGAGTTCATTCACGAATGATACTAAACACATGGTATCTGCAAAGAGAGTAATTCTTAGTATCCAATCAAAATAGAAGTAATGAGATCATTTAAAGTGAAATTGAAAGAAAGAGATAGGAGTAGAAACACTTTAAACCCTCTCAAAGAAGCAAATAGGCTCAAAATAACTCACTAGGGTAGTCTCTACTATTCTTCTTCCAGAATTTGAGTATGGTACCTCTATCATCATAATTTCAAGAGTTATAGCTTTATACATGACAACAAGATGCAACCCTTTTTCATAGCAACCCAATCGTTTGCTTTCAAACATAGCCCTCATATACATTCGTATTAGCATGCAAAAACACCCTTAACCAAAACTAACACTTAAAACAAACACAAAAAACAAACCTTCCATCCCACACCCCCAAACCTATCCTAAACATTGTCCTCGATGTTTAAAATTGTATGCAATGTAAGTAGGCAAAGAATATGGAATGGTAACAACAAAAACACAACATAAAGAAAGAACACAAACCACACTAGGTTGCCTCCTAGCAAGCGCTTTATTTAATGTCTAGGCAAGACATGGTAGCTTGTTCATGGTGTTGAAAATTCAAGAACATCCACGACTTGATACACTTGCTCTTCATCCACTTTATCCAAGTATGGTTTCAATCGCTGCCCATTGACTTTAAAAGAAGTGCCATTCTTCATGTTCTCTATCTCCACAGCTCCATGGGGAAATGTTTGCAAGACTTTGAATGGTCCCACCCACCTAGACTTCAGTTTTCCTGGAAAAAGTCTCAAACGTGAGTCATACAAAAGTACTTTCATACCTTGGTGAAACTCCTTCCTTAGGATGGCCTTGTCATGATAGAGCTTAGTCCGTTCCTTGTAGATTTTGGCATTCTCATATGCCTCATTTCTAAGCTCTTCCAACTCATTAAGTTGGAGCTTCCTTGCTACTCCAGCATCCTTGTAATCAAAGTTGAACTTCTTGATGGCCCAATATGCACGGTGTTCAAGCTCCATTGGCAAATGACAAGCTTTCCCAAACACAAGGCGATAAGGACTCATGCCAATGGGGGTCTTGTATGCTGTTCTATATGCCCATAGTGCATCATTTAACCTCAATGACCAATCCTTCCTTGTAGGGCTCACAGTCTTCATCAAAATGTTCTTGATCTCCCTATTGCTAATCTCCACTTGTCCTGAAGTTTGAGGATGGTACGGGGTTGCCACTTTGTGGTTGATGTTGTACTTCTTCATCAAGGATTCAAAAGGTTTGTTGCAGAAATGGCTGCCACCATCACTAATAATAGCTCTTGGGGTTCCAAACCTACAAAAAATCACATCTTTAAGAAAATTCAACACAACCTTATGATCATTAGTTCTTGTAGCAATGGCTTCAACCCATTTGGATACGTAATCCACAGCCACTAATATGTATAAGTAGCCAAAAGAAGATGGAAATGGTCCCATGAAATCGATTCCCCAAACATCAAAGAGCTCCACTACCAAAATGTTGTTCAATGGCATTTCATTTCTTCGACTAATGTTCCCCATTTTCTGGCACCTATCACATTTAGAGCAAAAATCAAAAGCATCTTTGAATAAAGTAGGCCAAAAGAAACCAGATTGTAAAACCTTTAGAGATGTCTTTTTGGCACCAAAATGGCCTCCACATGCCAATGTGTGGCTAAATGTTAAAATGCTTTGTTGCTCACTCTCTGGGACACATCTCCTAATGATTTGATCAGGGCAATATTTAAACAAATATGGTTCGTCCCAAACGTAGCGCTTCACCATAGCAAGGAACTTCTTTCTTTCCTGAAAAGAAAGGTCATTTCTCATTATACCACATGCAAGATAATTCACAAAGTCCGCATACCATGGTTCTTTTTCTTGAACAACAAAGAGTTGTTCATCTGGAAATGATTCATTTAGGGGCAAAGGTTGTCCCACTCCATGGTTTTCATTAAGCCTGGACAAATGGTCAGCCACAACATTATCACTGCCCTTCTTATCTCGAATTTCCAAGTCAAACTCTTGTAGTAAGAGTATCCATCTAATCAATCGTGGTTTAGAATCCTTCTTTGTCATCAAATACCTAATGGCTGCATGATCAGAAAACACAATAACTTTAGATCCCACAAGATATGACCTAAACTTTTCTAAGGCAAAAACAACAGCAAGCAACTCCTTCTCAGTTGTGGAATAGTTAAGTTGGGCATCATGCAGAGTCCTGCTTGCATAGTAGATCACATGTGGAAGCTTGTTAACCCTTTGCCCTAAAACTGCACCAATAGCATAGTCAGAGGCATCACACATTAATTCAAACGGTAATGACCAATCTGGTGCCATAATAATAGGGGCCGAGGTTAGTTCATTTTTCAAAGTATTGAATGCATCCATACAAGCCTTATCAAAATGAAATACAACATCTTTAGCTAACAGATTGCATAATGGACGAGTGATCATTGAAAATTTCTTAATGAAACGACGATAAAAACCCGCATGGCCCAAAAAACTTCTTACTCCCTTCACAGTGGTGGGGGCTACCATGTTGGTGATGACGTCAATTTTGGCTTTGTCTACCTCCATTCCTTTGCTAGAGATTACATGCCCCAACACAATTCCTTGTTTCACCATAAATTGGCACTTCTCCCAATTGAGGACCAAATTTGTTTCCTGACATCTTTGAAGTACTAACGATAGGTGGTTAAGACATTCATCAAAAGAGGAACCAAACACTGAGAAGTCATCCATAAATACCTCAATGAACCTTTCTACCATGTCAGAGAAGATGGCCAACATGCATCTTTGGAATGTTGCTGGAGCATTGCAAAGTCCAAAAGGCATTCTCCTGTATGCAAATGTGCCAAAGGGGCAAGTAAAGGTTGTTTTCTCTTGATCCTCCGGAGCGATTGCAATTTGATTGTAACCTGAGTAACCATCAAGAAAACAATAGTGTGAGTAACCCGCCAATCTCTCAAGCATTTGATCTATGAAAGGCATAGGAAAGTAATCTTTTCTAGTGCTAGAATTCAACTTCCTGTAATCGGTGCAAACACGCCAACTGGCCGTGGGCTTGGTGGTCACAAGCTCATTGTTTTCATTCCTCATCACAGTGATTCCCACCTTCTTAGGCACCACCTGAATAGCACTCACCCATTTGCTATCAGAAATGGGATATATGATCCCCACATCTAACAATTTTAACACCTCATTCCTAACAACTTCCTTCATGTGTGGATTGAGCCTTCTTTGTGGCTCACGGCTTGTTTTTGCTCCTTCCTCCAAAAGGATCCTATGCATGCACATGGTAGGGCTTATTCCCTTGATATCTGCAATAGACCAACCAAAAGCTGATTTAAACTCTTTTAACACCCTAATTAGTTTATCTTCTTCAATTGGGGTGAGGTCAGAAGCTATGATAACTGGAAGAGTTTCACATTCAGCTAGATATGCATATTTTAGATGTGGTGGAAGTGGTTTAAGTTCAAGTTTGGGTGCCTTAACAGTGGAAGGAGTTAGATGTGATATTGATGATTCTAAAGGCTCAAAAAGAGGTGAAACATGCAAAGGATACAATGCTAATGCTTCCAAGGCAGCCACTTCTTCCATGAGTGCATCCTCTTCATCAAACTCCTCTTGAGATTGACTCAAAACAGTTTGTAATGGATCATTAGATTGTGCCTGCAAGAACTTAGAGAAAACAAGTGAATCAAGCACAATAATGGCATAACAATCAAGAGAGGAAGAAGGATGAGCAAGAGATTCAAACACTTTGAATTGAACTGTCTCTCCTAACACTGTCATAGTGAGGAGTCCATTTTGCACATCGATGATGGTCTTGGCTGTGGCCATGAAGGGTCTTCCAAGCAATATTGGCAACTCTCGATCATGTATAGGAGCTTCTTCCATGTCCAACACTACAAAATCTGCAGGCAAGATTAGTTTATCAACTTGAACTAGAATATCTTCTACTATACCTCTTGGATATTTAACTGATCTGTCTGCAAGTTGTAATGAAATGGTGGTGGCTTTCAAATCTCCCAAACCTAGTTGAAGGTACACTGAATAAGGCATTAAGTTGATGCTAGCACCCAAATAAGGCATTAAGTGTGGCCCTTCAACCGTTCAATTCTTTGGCCTAACTCAACAAGTCTATTTGACATATACTACCTGAAACAAAGTAACACAAATTTGAATGAAAATCAAGAATCTGCTTATAATGAAAAGAACAAAGTTTAACTAGCAAACAACAATGAAATGAACAAAAATAAACTTAAAAACGTTTGAAAATACTCAAGGGATGTGGAACTAAACGCTTAGAGCACTTAAACAATCCTAAAACCCAAAACAGCAACTAGAAGACTCAAAATTGCCTAAAAACCACTTTCTGGGTAGTTTTGAGCACCTACACTAATTTGGACGAAATTGGATGTAAACTTGAATCAAAACACTTATAAACACAAATCAAAACACTTTCTAACTAATTTGGACAAAACAAAGACTCAAAGGATTCAAAACAGATTCACAAGACTCAAAACAAGCTAAAAACGCTCAAAACTGCCTAAAAACACAAATTGGGCAGTTTTGACACTAAACTCAATTTTGGACGAAAATTAGATTTGAGCTTGACTCAAAATGCTTCAAAACACAAGATAAGACAGATTCTAAGCCTAAAACCTAACAAAATATGGGGGAAATTGTATTTGGACGAAATGCAATTAAATGGTCAGATTATAACAAAACCAGATTGTAAAGCAAGTTGATGTAAACCAATGGATAATGGAATGGCTAAGGGATTCTTTTCCACACTTAAAATTTTATGCAACTTAAATCAACTTCCAGTTATCAATTTGACAAGTTATGAACCTTGACACTAATCAAAATAACAAACAAGCAAACAAGCAATTACAAGGGACTGAAATCAGTCCCCGGCAACGGCGCCATTTTTGTTGATGTATAATTCCTTCCTAATGCTAGAATATATTTAGTATAATGGCACAAGCAAGGGTGTCGAATCCACAGGGACTAATTGGACCTATGTAACTACTTGTTTGCAAGAAATCTAAGAAATGAATCAAACTAGTCTAAATAGGCAGATTTGAATCAAACTAATCAAACTATGCAGATTTTGTTGTTTTAACTTGAAAGCAAAAGAGAATGAAGTAAACACAAATCAATGAATCAACAACCAATATAATGAGATAGTATCAATGGAAATGAAACTAGGGATTCGATTTCACCATTGCTCAATTAAATCCAAGTTTGTTAAGTTGGTTTATACTCATTCATCTACAAATTTCTTGAGTTTGTTTCACTTGGATATGATCAACCATATGATGTGTGGATTTGATCAAATGTCTATAATCTTGAACCTAATTGTGATGTGCAACTTTGGTTCATAATCTAGAGTATGTAATGCACAAGAAACGTTCACTAAACCAAAGGGAACACTTGGCAGGATGTTTGCCAATCTTTCCCTTCATTCATTCACAAATCCACCAATATTAGACATGATGTATGTTTTAATCTTGGCTAAATAACTTGTGGTTAACTCAAATGGCGATCAAGCATACAAATCAACCCACAAATTCACAATTATAACAGAGAATGAATCAAGAACTAGGTAGACAAACTGAGCATTCTAACTTAATTACATAGCAAACTTTGCAAGGTTACATCGAATCCCTAGAGGAAGCTTAGTTACAATTCATGTTTACAAAAGATTTGACATAAAAGTATAAAACATGAATGAACATAGAATTGATAAGAATGAACCCTTGAAGCAAAACTGATGTTGAAGTCCTTGAAGAGTTCCTTGGTGTTGCTTCTCCAAATGTGGTGCGGATGAAGTAGATTGGTTTTGTTTGGATGGTTTCTGCCCTTAGGACAGAAATGGACAGAGAATGGAGTGAAGTAGGGGGGTTTTAGAGTGTGTAATGGACTGAAAATGAAGAGGGAACTTGCGGATGGGAAAGAGGAGAGAAAATGAGCAGTTTCTGTGTAAGGAAAAAAAGTGTAGAATGCAATGCAATGGAGAGGGCGAATTAGAGTGAATGATGGACAGAAAATGGAGCCAAATAGAGTGTGTGTGATCCCCCAACATTCAGATTGGATCTAGGAGTTGTTTAATTCAGAGGGCAGAGCATCAATCAGATGGAATGATGGGTTTCTGAGTGTAGTGGACGCATGGCTTGGACAACCCTGCAAGAATGTGTTTTGTTTAATCAAAATGCATGTGTAAAGTCTGCCACAAGGGAGTGGAACCTGCAAAGGTGACTTGGACCACCAGAAAATGTTTATACACATCTGAAAATGAGAAGAACACACGGCATGGACAAAGGGATGGGTTTGATTTCTGAAATGATGGCATGAAATGGAATTTCTGGAATAAAGGATGCAAGGAATGGACATAATCTGCAGGTATGTGGATATTTAATCCAAGAAACATGTGCAAAGTGTTTGAACATGCATGTGAATGCATGTTTTGGTGTTGAAACCACCTAATCTGACTTCAATGCTTGTTTTATTTAGAATCACTCAATTTGGCCGAATTTCACCACATTCCTTCATTTGCCTTCCAATTGATCTTATTACACACTTGGCTGCACACTAACACCAAACAAAGTAAAATGCAACTAGTTTAATCCAAAAACAATACAAAAACGCCAAATAAGAAAGCTATACATGCATGCAAAATGTGACTATCAGATGTGACAGTTCCGGGAGCCAATTCGTACAACCAATCTTTCGCTTTCTCTTGGAGAGAAAAGGGAAAGGCCTTCATCTTCAAGATGCTCTCATCTACGTTCACCGGAGTCATGCTTGAGCAAACGACTTCAAACTCCTTCAAATGCTTGTTCGGATCTTCCATGGATAGCCCATGGTACTTCGGAATGTGATGTAACAGGCTTGACTTCAATTCGAACTCAGCAGTCTTGTCTTGAGCCGCCCTTGGGTATTGGATGCACAAGGGTGCGGCATTGGCCAATCCCGAAGCGGAAAGCTCCTTGATTGTTCGGTTGTCCGCTGCCATGTCTTCCACTTCTTCTTCAAATTCAGAAACGGACTCGGAACTTGCACTTGATTCACTAGGTTCCGGGTTCTTCCTCTTACGTCTCAACTCACGCTCAAAATCGTCGTCAAAGTCTAAAATATGTTCGTGAACCGGATTAGAACTCCGAGTCATAAACAAGTACCTAAAACAAGAAACAAAATAACATAAGAATCTGATCTAATAAGAAAAACGAAAATAACAATCCAAGGGATTAGCAAAGTTGCTAATCCCCGGCAACGGCGCCAAAATTTGATGCGAGAATTATACGCACACAAATTAAACCCTCTTTTTATCAATTGTAGTGAAGAATGTAAGTAGGGATCGTTCTGGACCGGGGATTAGGAGGGATTGTTAATCACTTGGATTCGACTCAAAAACGTAAAAACACAATATAAAACACCAAACTAGACCCAAAGAATGCAAAACTAAAGTTTAAAACACTAAGACAAACCAAAAGACTCAAAACAGCACCAAAACACTCAAAACTGCCTTAAAAACACAATCTGGGCAGTTTTGAGCACTTTGACTACTTTGGACGAAATTGGGTAATAAATTGATTCAAAACACTTAGAAACACAAACTAAGACACTTTCTAACTAAATTGGACACTAAAGTAAAGGGGGATTGAGGTTTTGACGAATTTGAAAACAAAACTTAAAACTTTGTAAAACGAACAGATTTTTAAACGAATTTGGATTTAATGAATGGAATGAAGGCTAGCTAAGGGGTTCATCTCCACACATGTTATACTTGCATATAAAACGATTTCCAATTGCTTTTCAATAACCCATGAATTCTCAACGCCCCAAGTTAATTAGGTTCGCTTAAATTAACCTTCAGATTTTCCTAACGTTATTGAATTGGATGATTGCATACGACAACCCAAAACATTCCCCACAAGTCCCCTACATGATTGCATAATAGAGATACAAGCAAGAATCATTAAGTTCTATGAAAACCATAAGCATTGACGAAGCACTTGTTACTATGATTGCATGAAACTTATGCCAAGAATTTACTTAACGCGATTGAGATCATCAACCTTTACTACTTGTGAATATAATTCCATAACGATTAGGTGAAATTTCCTTATATCCTAGCATCCAATTTATGCATGATAATTAAGCGTGCACTCTCAACCAACACACATAAATCAATGTAATTCACATAGATAAGTAAATTGAATTCACAACTTATGAAACGCAATTAGAAGTAATCAAATCATATCGCAAGCATAAACATGTATTTCGAATCCCCCCCTAGCCAAGGGGGGGGTTTAGTTCCTCATACGCACAAAACAAAGAGAATTGAAATTAAACATTGAATTCAAAGGAAAAGAAACACCTAGAAATTCCAGCGACGCGAACTTGAATTGCATGAACTTCCGAGCTTCCTTCTCCTCCTCCTTGGTGCGGCAAAGGTCTAGGGACAGATTTAGGGCCTTAGGTGTATGGATGCATGGTTATGGAGGGATGTAGTAGTGTTTAGGGGAAGGGGATGGTGCGGCAAGGCTTAAAACTAAGGAGAAAGGTGTTTGGTGGCTGCGGCAAGGGTGTGGAGAGGGTTGGACGAATTTCTGAAATTAATGAATGTGTATGAGAGGTGGTGATCTGATCTAGGGGTTAATATGAGTATATATAGGCACTTAAAACCCTAGGGTAATGATAGGAGCATATTCATGCGACTTAAATGGCTTGTTCTCGTGCATTTACGTTATGTTTCTTTAGTTATTTTAGTACTTTAAGCTATTTTCGTGTGTTTTTAGGTTCATATGGCTAAGGAAGCAAAAAGATGCATTTTGGAGCAAAATTGGACTTGGAATGGATAGCTTATGTTTGGTGCAAAAGGGATGGACGAAATTGAAGGATTCCTAATCCATTGCAGCCACATGCACCCATAATCATTCACACCTTGCAGCCACATGCATTCACTCTTCATAAATCAGCCACATGCACTCATCATCATAACCTAGCTGTCATGTTTCCCCTTTCATCATTCCCTCACATTCTTTAAATCAGCCAACACATGCATCCACCTTTCTCCCATCAGATTTCCAACATTGCACATGCATTCCCCTTACAATTTCAGCCATCCTAGCTGTTTTGCACATGCATTCACTTAACCTAGCTGTCATGTTCCCTCTCCCATCCATTCATCTCCCTATAAAAACCATACACACTTCACACAACATTCATTCATTCTCATTCACTCTTCCATATTCCAGAAATTCGTCAAAACCTCTCCACACCCTTGCAGCAGCCACCAAAACACTTTTCTCCTCCATTGCAGCCACTCCAACCACTCCCCAAACCATTCACACCATCAAACTATCCTTAGACCTTGTGCCACAACGAAGAGAAAGAGAAGAGTGCCTAAACGTTCATACAATTCAAGTTTGAGTTGTTGGAATGTTTAGGTGTTTCTTTGATTTCAATGTTTAAATTCAATTCTCTTTGTTTTGTAATCATGAGGAACTAAACCCCCTTTACCTAGGGGGTGATTCGAAATATATATTTATGCTTGCATTTTGATTTGATTACTTCTAATTGCGTTTCATAAGTTGTGGATTCAATTTGTTTAACTGTTTGATTGATAACTTATTTATGTATGTTTATTGAGAGTGCACACTTAATTTTCATGCATGAATATGACGCTAGAATATAAGTGAGTTTCACCTAATAGTTACGAACTTATATTCACAAGTAGTGGAGGTTGCTTATAAACAATCGCGTTAAACGAATTCTTGGCATAAGTTTCATGCAATCCATAGTAACGAATGCCTCGTCAACACTTATAATTTTCATAGAGCTTAATGATTCTTGCTTGTATCTCTTCTATGCATTCATGTTGAGGACTTGCGGGGAATGTTTTGAATTGTCGCATGCATCATCCAATTCAATAACGTTAGGAAGATTTGAAGGTTAATTAGTGCATCACGGTTAACTTGGGGTGTTGAGAATTCATGGTTTATTGAAATGCAATTGGAAATCATTTTATTATGCAAGTGTAACATGTATGGAGATGAACCCCTTAGCTAGGTTCCCATCCATTCAATTCCATCACATTCATCTTTACTTTCTGTTTTTATTTACAATCTGTTCATTTTATTTAATTTCGTCAAAACCAATCCCCCATTTATTTTAAAGTGTTAGATTAGTTAGAAATACATTTAGTTTATGTTTTAAAGTGTTTTGATTCAATTTATTTCACAAATTCGTCCAAATTCATCAAAGTGCTCAAAACTGCCCAGAAAGTGATTTTAAGGCAGTTTTGAGTGTTTTGGGTGATGTTTGAGTCTTTTGGTTTGTCTTAGTGTTTTAAAGTGTTAGATTAGTTAGAAATACATTTAGTTTGTGTTTTTAAGTGTTTTGATTCAATTTATTTCACAAATTCGTCCAAATTCATCAAAGTGCTCAAAACTGCCCAGAAAGTGATTTTAAGGCAGTTTTGAGTGTTTTGGGTGATGTTTGAGTCTTTTGGTTTGTTTTAGTGTTTTAATGTTTAGTTTTGCATTCTTTGAGTCTTGTATAGTGTTTCATATTGTTATTTTACGTTTTTGAGTCAAATCCAAGGGATTAACAATCCCTCCTAATCCCCGGTTAAGAACGATCCCTACTTATACATATACTACAATTTGACGAAAAGAGGGTTTAATTTATGCGCGTATAATTCGCGCATCAAATTTTGGCGCCGTTGCCGGGGATTAGCAACTTTGCTAATCCTTTGGATTGTTATTTTCGTTTTCTTATTAGTTTTAGTTATAGTTTCTGTTATGTATTTCAGTTTTAGTTTTTGATTTGTATTTTGTTTGTCGATTTTAAGTACTAGAGAAGCACAACATGGCACTAGATAATGCTTCTCTTTTGTCACAGCTCATGGAAAAGTCCCAAATGCAAAGCGTTGGTACATTTTCAAGGAATGATGGGTTTTCCAATACTTACAATTCGGATTGGAGTGATCATTCAAACTCTATGTGGTGGGAACCTCAACATGTTCAACAAGAAGGATATTGGCAGCCATATGAGGATTTCTATTCAACGCCTATGCAGCCACCACAACCTGCCCAAAGCGATGTAGGTAATTCAAGTGATAATGATAAGATTTTTCAATTACTTACTACTTTGACGCAGGGAGTCCAACTTCAAAACAAAGAGAGGGAAAATCAAGACAAAAGGTTGGACTACTTGGAAAAGCAAATTGGGCAGATAGCGGAGTTTGTAGAACAAATTTGCGACCAAGGCGAACTTCCTAGTTCAACCATTGCAAATCCGAAGGGAGAATTTGAAACCGCCAATGCTTTCATGTTGAGAAGTGAAAAGGAGGTTGGAACGGACCCTCAACCATCAAAATCAAATAACAAGGAAGAGGAATACACCCCCACGGAAAGGGTGGAAACACCTTTGTCGGAGGCACCTATTGCTCCTACGCCATCTAATTCAAGTAAGGTTGTTCCAAATTTAATTAGTTCTAACCCCATTCCACCTAATATCCCTATTCCTTGCAGGTTCATGAATTCCAAGGAAGAAGAAAGTGAAAAAGACATCTTGGAAGCACTTCCAAAGGTGCAAAGTAGGGAATATCATGAATTCATCAAAGAGGACGGTCTTGAGGCAAACAACCCCAAAGAAGTTGAATTTTATGACACAAGACAAGGACCAATCCTCACATCAAATCTGTCCAAGGGCAAAGTTCCTGAAATGTTCAAAGAAGATGTGTTTATCCTTGAGTTCATGTCGGAGCACATAAGTAAGCCACCTCTTCCAATTTCAATTTTCTTTTATACTAACATGTTGTTAATGATTCAGGCATCCAATCTTGAATTTAAACCATTACCGGATCATTTCAAGTATCACCGCCCATTCAAAGATAAATTCCATGCCGATTGAAAAAGAAAAAAAAAAAAAAAAAAAAAAAAAAATAAAAAATAAAGCAGATGTAGCCTTCACAGAGGTTGTTTGTTTGAAGCCCCACTACGTGGCAATACTCTTGAAGCGGAAGGCATAGAAGCAGAAGGCATCGAAGCGGGAGGCATCGGAGCGGAAGCCATCGGAGCGGAAGGCATCGGAGCTAGAGCATTCCAGGCCTCAATACTTGGCCAAGTGCTGGATGACCCAGGAAAAATATGCCTCTGGAAGTAAGCCGCAAGCCTTTGACGGTCACTTTGACGGTCACTTTGCATACGACCATTGGATTCTTGCAGCTCATCAAGCTTCCTCTTCATGCCCGTCGAATAGTTGTTTGCCAGCACATGCAAACTTCTATTCTCGTACTTAAGCAGTTTGATTTCTTGCTTAAGACTTTCCACCTCCGCCATCAATGATTCCACCTGACGGGAGCGGGCAAGCAGGCGTTGGCCCATGTTGGACATAGAACTCGCACACTGAACACTAAGTGCGAGGGACTCTTGAACGGCCAACTCATCGGACCGTCCTGACAGCAGCCTACTATCTTTTGGAGTAAGGAGGTTTCTAGCTACTATTGTAGCTGTTGTGGCGTCCTGCATCACGGAGTCTTCACCTGTGAGAGGACCGTTAGAAGATAAAAAAGAAGGACGCCATACATTACCTTGACGGGGCGCGCCCGTATCACTGCTGAGACTCAATTCTAAGCTAAGGTTCGATGGGTTTGCCATTTTTCAAAAGTGTTCAAAGAGAAGGGGTGGATGGAGTTAATTTCAAAGGGCCGGAGACGATGTTCAAGAATGGAAAATCTTAAGAGTGTGTATGTTGTGGTGATCGATAGCTCAATAAAAAAGCCAAGGCGACGCGTCCACCGATTCAAAAAGCCGGAATTTTCGGCGTAATTTTGGCGACGCTTTCTCGGCTTTTCAGAAGACGTGTGCAACTTTGTCAAAAGTTCACGTGGAGGTCATCATCGCAGCTACACTTTTGCCGACAAGCGGAAATTTCGGCGACGCTTTCTCTGCTTTTCAGAAAACGCGTGCGACTTTGTCAAAAGAGCTCAGACAGAGCCGCGTACGCACTACTACGTGTCGTTCAGAAATCGAAGGGGCGTCGTGCAGAAATCGAAGAGGCGTCCGTTCAGAAATCGAAGAGACGTTTGTCGACACGGGTAAAAGAACAATACCACCACTTGATATTATCTCTATATATGTCGACCTTCGTCTTTTATGGCAAGGCAAACCTGAAGAAAATGCCCAACTCTCCCTCACCTCTGAGGGTGCACTCCCAGCAAAGCCTTTCGAAATACTCAATTCTTTCTTCTTCCCCAAAGATGATACCAGATGCCTGGAGTACAGATGACCCAGGAGGAAATGGCGGATTGAAGTGTGCTGATTCGTTCACCGCTTCTTCAAAAGCAAAGGTATCTCATATCATCAAGGTCAAAAGCAAAAGTATCTCATATCATGCTCTTTCCCTGTCTTTTTCTTTGTCCTTGTTCTTACTCGCATGGCAAAGTGAAAGAAGCAATCAGCCGGCACTTGGAGTCAGTGTTCCGATCTGGATCCGACTGCCTGGAATTTATTCCTGATTGCTTACCTAGCGTTGCTCTCGAGTAGTCATCTTCAACGGTTGATACACTTCCAGAGAAGGGACCACTCCTGCAAAGATTGAACAAAGAAACAGATAAAAGGGGAAAGCTCAGACCTCCGGGGGAGACCAAAAGAATCCTGCTGCCCAGTTCAAGAGTAGCACAAAGGAAAATCAACGATGGGAGGAAACCAGTTCAAGAATGAGCCTGTGGAATCACAAAGATCAAAGCCTCAATGCAATCACCAAGGAGAAGAGGGAATTTACACTCCATAACCAGATTTGCGTCCCTAAACTCTTCTCTTTGTTAATTACATTCTGCCATGTTTAATATGTTTAAGTGCTTTTTGTGTGTTTACTTATGCTTTGTGTGAATCTATGCTTAAAACATTGAGGACAATGTTTGATTTAAGTGTGGGGGGGTAACTAATGTTGTTAATGCAAATTCGTGGGATTTTATCACCCATAAACTTCAAATGTTGTTCCTTGCTGTTTTAAGGTGTTTTTAAGTTGTTTTAGAGTGTTTTATTATGTTTTGTTTTTATAACTCCGAAAATCACATAAAAATTTGAAAAACATGTTTTGAAAAGCCTAAAAAGAGTGTTTTGAGTCGTTTTTGTGTGTTTGTGTCTTAGGGTACCTTCCAACACAATGATAAGGATTTGGTTTGTAATTGCATGACTGTTAAAAAGAGTTATAAACATGGAGAAAAGTTTGATTTACTCTTGGTATATGCTTGGTTATGGTTATAATGTATGACTTCACATGCAATCATAAAAGAAAAATTCGTTTTTGTAACATGCTTGAAGGAAGGAACTCAAACAAACGCTACAACCCTGTGAGACTCGAGCTATTACCTTCTTTGGAGAGTTATTTTCTGTGATTCTTTGTTTTCTAAAGTTGTTGCATGATCTCATTATTCCTTGCTTGGTTGCTACTTAGAATGCAATTATATCATAATAGAACTAAATGCTAGAACTTATATCCGTTTCATTCAAAGCATGATATTGTTTGCATAACATACAATAAGATGAAGTTGTTAGTCAAGCCAAAGCCAAAAAGCCTATCCCTTTTCATATTTCTTATTTGTTGTAAGTTTTAACCCTTTTGAGCCTTTTCAGCCTATTTTCTTTGTTAACCACATCACCCCTTACCTAGCCTAGAGTAGGACTTTCCTATACCCTTGTTCTTGAAGTATAGTGAGCATGACTTAAATGAATTCCTTTTGATTAATATGTTGCAGAAAATAAGTGTGGGGGAAGGGATTTTTGTGTGTATGTGCCTAAGTCTTAAAGGAGGCACGGGAAAAAGAAAAAAAAAAATGTGAGAAAAAGAAGAAGAAAAGAAAGAAAAAGAGTGAAAATAAGTGAGAATGGACTCACAAGTGTGATTGTTGAAGAAAGGGCCCAAAAAGTTTGAATATGGCCCTAAGTTTTGTGTGACTTCCCCTTGGGTGTTCAAAGTTGACTTCTGCGTTCTAAAGGGAATTCTAAGTGCCTAATTCAATACTTTGCTCACTATTGCTTTAAGAACCTTTGTTTTACTTTACCTTTCTTTGTTAAACCATTACCCTTAGCTCCGTTACAACCCTCAACTTCTATCTTGATGTTATGTGTTCAATTTGTGGAGTTTGAATTTGGTATGAGCTTATGGAATCACTGGTTCTCATTCTAAGTAGTAGCATTCCATTCATGAGATCATATTCATGTCATTATCGTAAATCCAGAAAATGCTTTCTTTGTTATAACATATGTGAGATACTAGTCTTTCATGTTCACATCAATCTCTCACATATAACTAGTGTAGGGTGTGTAGTCAGAAAATCTGTGTGAAAATAGAGTGCATTCTAGTAAGGAATTGAGGAAATTCTCTAAGGCATGTTACTACATTCAAATCATGGTTTTAAATGCTTAATTGTGAACTAGTATGTGGTGACTATGATTAAGAATGTATTTAAGTGTAAAGATGGCTAAAATCTGTGGGAATAATGATTTTTAACTTGTCATGTGCATTGGAAATCCGTAAGACGATTGTTGGAAGGTGTAGGTGGTGTTTTGTTCGTTTTGTCTAGTTTCGTGTTCTTTTGTTGTTTTGTTTTGCTCGAGGACTAGCAAAAGATAAGTGTGGGGGTATTTGATAGGAGCATATTCATGCGACTTAAATGGCTTGTTCTCGTGCATTTACGTTATGTTTCTTTAGTTATTTTAGTACTTTAAGCTATTTTCGTGTGTTTTTAGGTTCATATGGCTAAGGAAGCAAAAAGATGCATTTTGGAGCAAAATTGGACTTGGAATGGATAGCTTATGTTTGGTGCAAAAGGGATGGACGAAATTGAAGGATTCCTAATCCATTGCAGCCACATGCACCCATAATCATTCACACCTTGCAGCCACATGCATTCACTCTTCATAAATCAGCCACATGCACTCATCATCATAACCTAGCTGTCATGTTTCCCCTTTCATCATTCCCTCACATTCTTTAAATCAGCCAACACATGCATCCACCTTTCTCCCATCAGATTTCCAACATTGCACATGCATTCCCCTTACAATTTCAGCCATCCTAGCTGTTTTGCACATGCATTCACTTAACCTAGCTGTCATGTTCCCTCTCCCATCCATTCATCTCCCTATAAAAACCATACACACTTCACACAACATTCATTCATTCTCATTCACTCTTCCATATTCCAGAAATTCGTCAAAACCTCTCCACACCCTTGCAGCAGCCACCAAAACACTTTTCTCCTCCATTGCAGCCACTCCAACCACTCCCCAAACCATTCACACCATCAAACTATCCTTAGACCTTGTGCCACAACGAAGAGAAAGAGAAGAGTGCCTAAACGTTCATACAATTCAAGTTTGAGTTGTTGGAATGTTTAGGTGTTTCTTTGATTTCAATGTTTAAATTCAATTCTCTTTGTTTTGTAATCATGAGGAACTAAACCCCCTTTACCTAGGGGGTGATTCGAAATATATATTTATGCTTGCATTTTGATTTGATTACTTCTAATTGCGTTTCATAAGTTGTGGATTCAATTTGTTTAACTGTTTGATTGATAACTTATTTATGTATGTTTATTGAGAGTGCACACTTAATTTTCATGCATGAATATGACGCTAGAATATAAGTGAGTTTCACCTAATAGTTACGAACTTATATTCACAAGTAGTGGAGGTTGCTTATAAACAATCGCGTTAAACGAATTCTTGGCATAAGTTTCATGCAATCCATAGTAACGAATGCCTCGTCAACACTTATAATTTTCATAGAGCTTAATGATTCTTGCTTGTATCTCTTCTATGCATTCATGTTGAGGACTTGCGGGGAATGTTTTGAATTGTCGCATGCATCATCCAATTCAATAACGTTAGGAAGATTTGAAGGTTAATTAGTGCATCACGGTTAACTTGGGGTGTTGAGAATTCATGGTTTATTGAAATGCAATTGGAAATCATTTTATTATGCAAGTGTAACATGTATGGAGATGAACCCCTTAGCTAGGTTCCCATCCATTCAATTCCATCACATTCATCTTTACTTTCTGTTTTTATTTACAATCTGTTCATTTTATTTAATTTCGTCAAAACCAATCCCCCATTTATTTTAAAGTGTTAGATTAGTTAGAAATACATTTAGTTTATGTTTTAAAGTGTTTTGATTCAATTTATTTCACAAATTCGTCCAAATTCATCAAAGTGCTCAAAACTGCCCAGAAAGTGATTTTAAGGCAGTTTTGAGTGTTTTGGGTGATGTTTGAGTCTTTTGGTTTGTCTTAGTGTTTTAAAGTGTTAGATTAGTTAGAAATACATTTAGTTTGTGTTTTTAAGTGTTTTGATTCAATTTATTTCACAAATTCGTCCAAATTCATCAAAGTGCTCAAAACTGCCCAGAAAGTGATTTTAAGGCAGTTTTGAGTGTTTTGGGTGATGTTTGAGTCTTTTGGTTTGTTTTAGTGTTTTAATGTTTAGTTTTGCATTCTTTGAGTCTTGTATAGTGTTTCATATTGTTATTTTACGTTTTTGAGTCAAATCCAAGGGATTAACAATCCCTCCTAATCCCCGGTTAAGAACGATCCCTACTTATACATATACTACAATTTGACGAAAAGAGGGTTTAATTTATGCGCGTATAATTCGCGCATCAGGTAATCAGATATGGACTTGAATAACCCAAATCCACAAGGAAATAGGCTTAGAAATCAGAAATAGAAAGGGATAATGCTTCCTAGGTGTGGCAGGTAAGGAGATAAGGTGATAAGGCTTCTAGAATGCCTTGCAAGGCAAGGGAAATCAGCTTTCTAGA
This sequence comes from Pyrus communis, assembly GCF_041283825.1. Classification (NCBI taxonomy): domain Eukaryota; kingdom Viridiplantae; phylum Streptophyta; class Magnoliopsida; order Rosales; family Rosaceae; genus Pyrus; species Pyrus communis. Next base: position 21,145,327 of record NC_142565.1, read on the forward strand.
AGGGTTTGGGGCGCCACTTTTGTAGGAGATAAGATAAGGTTCCTAGAAACATGTTTTAAGGGCCAAATTTGTAGGGAAAAAGGGATAAGGGTGCGGCACCTTTGTAGGGATAATGTTAGGGCTTCTAGAAAGCCTAAAAACTAAGGGGATTTGGATAAAACCCACGGCAAAGATAGGATAGGGCATCTAAGGTTTCTAGAAACCCTCCAAGATAAGGTAAAGTGCATGGCATCCCTATAGGATTAGGATAAGGTGTCCTAAATGGATAAGGACTCCTCATTGCACTTGGAAACTTTGCCTATTAGGATTAGGAAACCTTGTCTTCATCATTCCTTCTTCATCTTGGACTCCTTTTCCTTCTTGGACTTGGAAAACTTCTTTGTTGCTTCTCTTGAGACCATTTGGATTTTGACTTTCCTACTTCAAGTAGGAAACCTTGTTTGAGTAGGCAACTTTGTTCTTCTAGGAATCCTAATTCAACTAGGAAACCCATTTTAACTAGGAATCCTAATTCAACTAGGAAACCTTGCTCAAGTAGGAATCATCATCTTCAAGTCTTCAATTTCGTCCATCCTCTTGGCTCCAAGCATATGATGTCCCTTCCAAGCTCTAATTTGCTCCAAAAGGCTCCAAAATGCATCCTTTTGCATACTTTGCCCTTAAAACCTGAAAACACATAGAACTAGCTTAAAAGACTACTTTACTAAGGAAAAACACTATAAATGCACAAAAACAAGCTAAACTAAGGTGCATAAATATGCTCCTATCAATCCCGCCATTTGAAATTTGGATGGTCCCTCCACCCCGGATTGTAGGTATTAGAGTATGGATCATGGCGTGGTTGATTTTGGTTCCCAAAACCCACGGCATTGGCAGATTCCCAACCTCCATTCTCTATTAACTGAGGGCACGTCTCCGATGGATGCCCTTGCATTGAACACACGCCACACACTTGGTTTTCTTGTGGTTTTGACCCCTTGACAACCTGAGACACGAGAGAAGTAAGATTAGCCAATTGTGACTGAATATCAGAAATTGCACTTACCTCATTCACACTTTGTTGTCGTGGCCCCTCTCTTTGTCCAACACCTTCATATTGTTGAGCGTTGTGTGCTCGGTTGGCAATTAGAGCTTTGGCATCCATTAGAGTCTTGTCCACTAATGCACCACCCGCCGAAGCATCTAGCATTTGACGTTCCATGGGAAGGAGTCCCTCGTAGAAATATTGAATGAGCAGCTCCTCCTTCATTTGGTGCTGTGGACATGAAGCAACAAGTGATTTAAAACGTTCATAATAAGATGGAAACGACTCACCTTGATTTTGTTGAATGCCACTAATTCGTTTCCTCAAGAGAATGATCTTTGCAGTGGGAAAGAATTTCTCTAAGAATGCACGTTTCATACTTTCCCAAGAATTGACAGTTCCAGGAGACAATTCAAACAACCAATCTTTGGCCTTGTCCATAAGTGAGAATGGAAAGGCCTTTATCTTTAAAATACTCCCATCAACGTTGATGGGTGTCATACATGAGCAAACTACCTCAAATTCCTTAAGATGTTTGTTAGGATCTTCCATGGACAACCCATGGAATTTAGGAATATGATGTAATAAACTAGACTTAAGTTCAAATTCTTCTGTCTTACCTTCAGCTGCCGTAGGGTATTGTATGCATAAAGGAGCGGCATTGCCCATACCTGATGCGAAATATATAAGCACACAAATTAAACCCTCTTTTCGACAATTGTAGTATAGATATAAGTAGGGATCGTTCTAGGCCGGGGATTAGGAGGGATTGCTAATCTAATGAAAATTGACTCAAAGATGTGAAAATATGTTTTAAAACACTTTAAATAGACTCACAAGACTCTTACTAACTTATATGACTCAAAACAAACTTTAAAGACTCAAAACAACCAAAAACAACCAAAAAGACTCAATTTAGACTCTATGACTTAATTTGGACGAAAATACACTTGGTTTTGACTCTAAAGACTCAAAAAGACTCTTTTGGACAGATTTGGAACAAATAAGAAAGGGGGTTTTGATTTTGGACGAATTTAAAAGAAAACAAGTGACTTAAAACTTTAAAACAGATTTTGGACGAAAATAAGAAAAACTAATGGATGATGGGATAGCCAAGGGATACTTCTCCACACATGATACTTTCTAACATAAATTGATTTCCAGTTGCTTTTCCAATAAACCATGAACCTCAACACCCCAGATTAACCGTGACATCACTAATTAACCCTCAGATTTCCCTTAAGTTAGTGGATTGGATGACATCATACGACAACCCAAAGCATTCTTCAAAAAGTCCCCTACATGACATCATAATAGAGATACGGTTAAAGATCATTACGTTCAATGGAAACCATAAGTATTGACAAAGCACTTGTAACTATGACATCATGATACGCATGCTAGGAATTTACTTAACATGATTGTGAAAACAACCTTAACTACTTATGAATATAAGTTTGTGACGATTATGTGAAACACCCTTATATTCTAGCCCCAAATTCAAGCATGCAAATTAAGTAGGCCTCCCTAATAAACATACAAGAATAAGTTATCCATCAAACGGTTAAGTAAATTGCATTCACAATTTATGAAATCACAACTGGAATTAATCAACTCATATTATAAATGTAATCATGGTTTCAAAGCATCCCTAGGCTAAAACGAGTTTAGCCTCTCATGTTCATGACAAAACAAAGCAATATAGATTTAAACATTAACAATAAAGGATAGATTACACCTAGACACGTCCAACACTCCAACTTGAATGTACAAACGCCCAAGGCTTGGTCTTCCTTCTCCTCCTCCTTGCTAGGTCACGGCACAAAGGTCTATGGTGAGTTTGTGGACGATTTTCTGGATTTTGGATGGTTTTAGGTATATATGGTGGTGCGGCAAGGGGTTATGGTGGTGTATGGAGGTTGGGATGGATGTATGGAAGTAGGGGAATGATGGATGGGTGGTTGCAAGGTCACGGCAAAGGTTGATTTCTGAAGGGATGTATGAATGTTGTGTGAAGGGATGGTGATTGTTGTGTGAAGGGTGGTGATTGTTGTGTGAAGGGTGGTGATTCTTAAATGGCACGGCAAGGCTGTTTATATAGGCTATTTTGGCACACTTAGTGAAGGAAAAGGATTGCCTAATCCCATTGTAAAAAGGTTAACTCAAGGCAGAAATTAAATGGGAATGGGAATAGGAATTTCGGCTAGGAATTAGGGAGTTCTAGAAGGCTAGGTGCGGCACACATGTAGGGATAGGATTAGGTGTTCTAGAAACTGTGTTTAAGGCAGATTTCCTAATCCTAAAGGGCCTAGGACATGTGATATAGGAGTAGGAAAAGGATTGTGATTCCTAAACCTACAAGGAATGGTGATTTGCGGCAATGGTATGGATGAGTCTTCTAGAAACTGAAATAGGTGTTTAAATGTGTAATTGATTCTCCCTAAGTAGCTAGGTTTAGGTCCCAATCTGATTTGGATAGGATAGAATAGGATAATGTTAGAGATAGGATAGGATAGGGTTTCTAGGATAGGATAAGATAAGGTTGGATAAGGTTGGATAAGGTTCCTTGTTTCTTGCTTCTTCCTTATCTTCATTGGAGTAGAACTTCTTCCACCAGATTTGTAGCCTTTCCTAGCTCTTCTTGTCTTCAATTTCGTCCATCCTCTTTGCTCCTATGTTAAGCTATCCAATCCATGCCCAAAAATGCTCCAAATAGCCTCAAAATGCACTTTATTGCTCCCTTTGCCATTAGAACCTAAAAACACACGAAAATACTTTAAAAGACTGAAATACATAGTAATTAACTCACTAAGTGTAAGGAAACAACACAACTAAGTAGCATAAATATGCTCCTATCAATACCTGAGGCAGAGAGCTCCTTGATGGTCCGATTGTCCACTGCCATGGTTGGTACTTCTTCTTTAAATTCAGGTTCGGGACTAGGAGGATTAGATGCTTGTGATTTCTTTTTCCTTCTCAAAGTCCTCTCGAAATCACCGTCAAAGTCGGAGATATGCTCACGAACAGGTTGTGAGCTACGGGTCATAAACTAGTACCTACACACAAGAGTAAACAAGATAAGTAATCAACTTAATAGACTTGGCATAAAAAACAAAACACATACACACGGTGCAAAAAAAAAAAAAAAAAATTAAAACAAAACAGAAACTAAACAATTTAAACAAGACTCAAGATAAGGGATTAGCAAATTTGCCAATCCCCGGCAACGGCGCCAAAATTTGATGCGATAATTATACGCACACAAACTAAACCCTATTTGTGACAATTGTAGTAATGATGTAAGTAGGGATCGTTCTAACCGGGGATTAACTAGGGATGCTAAACACTTGACTCAAATAAATAAAACTAACTTTTAAAACACTAAGACAAACTAAAAGACTCAAAACAAGTTCAAAAGACTCCAAATACTTAAAAACATAAAATAAGACAAATCAAATGATTAAGACTTAACAAAATAAGGGGGGGGGGGAGTTTGATTTGACGAAAATTGAAATAACAAAACAAGTTAATAAACTAAGCAAATTGTAAAACGAATAAACGTAAATATGAATGTGATGAAAATATGGATGATGGAATAGCCAAGGGGTTCTTCTCCACACATGTTACACTTGCATACAAGATTGATTCTCAGTTGGTCTTTTGATAAATTATGAAACTCAATGCTCCAAGTTAATTAGGTCCGCTTAAATTACTTTCAGATTTCCCTAGATTCATTGGATTGAATGGAATACGCATTACAACCAAATTATTCTTAATCAAAGTCCCTAACTATGGAATACGCATGATAGAGACATTCAACCAAGATCATTAAGTTCAATGAAAATTATAAGTGTTGACGAGGCATTCGTTACTATGGAATACGCATGAAACTTATGCCAAGAATTCGTTTAACGCGATTGTTTATAAGCAACCTCCACTACTTGTGAATATAAGTTCGTAACTATTAGGTGAAACTCACTTATATTCTAGTGTCATATTCATGCATGAAATTAAGCGTACACTCTCAATAAACATACATAAATAAGTTATCAATCAAACGGTTAAACGAATTGAATCCACAACTTATGAAATTCCAACAAAAGTAATCAATTCATATTGCAAGTATAAACATGTATTTTGAATCACCCCCTAGCTAAAGCGGGGTTTAGTTCCTCATAACTTTGAAATCAAAGAAACACCTAAACATTCCAACAACTCAAACTTGAATTGTATGAACGTTTAGACACTCTTCTCTTCCATTACAAACCAAAGAGAATTGAATTTAAACATTGAAATCAATGATAGGAGCATATTTATGCACCTTAGTTTAGCTTGTTTTTGTGCATTTATAGTGTTTTTCCTTAGTAAAGTAGTCTTTTAAGCTAGTTCTATGTGTTTTCAGGTTTTAAGGGCAAAGTATGCAAAAGGATGCATTTTGGAGCCTTTTGGAGCAAATTAGAGCTTGGAAGGGACATCATATGCTTGGAGCCAAGAGGATGGACGAAATTGAAGACTTGAAGATGATGATTCCTACTTGAGCAAGGTTTCCTAGTTGAATTAGGATTCCTAGTTAAAATGGGTTTCCTAGTTGAATTAGGATTCCTAGAAGAACAAAGTTGCCTACTCAAACAAGGTTTCCTACTTGAAGTAGGAAAGTCAAAATCCAAATGGTCTCAAGAGAAGCAACAAAGAAGTTTTCCAAGTCCAAGAAGGAAAAGGAGTCCAAGATGAAGAAGGAATGATGAAGACAAGGTTTCCTAATCCTAATAGGCAAAGTTTCCAAGTGCAATGAGGAGTCCTTATCCATTTAGGACACCTTATCCTAATCCTATAGGGATGCCATGCACTTTACCTTATCTTGGAGGGTTTCTAGAAGCCTTAGATGCCCTATCCTATCTTTGCCGTGGGTTTTATCCAAATCCCCTTAGTTTTTAGGCTTTCTAGAAGCCCTAACATTATCCCTACAAAGGTGCCGCACCCTTATCCCTTTTTCCCTACAAATTTGGCCCTTAAAACATGTTTCTAGGAACCTTATCTTATCTCCTACAAAAGTGGCGCCCCAAACCCTTCTAGAAAGCTGATTTCCCTTGCCTTGCAAGGCATTCTAGAAGCCTTATCACCTTATCTCCTTACCTGCCACACCTAGGAAGCATTATCCCTTTCTATTTCTGATTTCTAAGCCTATTTCCTTGTGGATTTGGGTTATTCAAGTCCATATCTGATTACCCTAGGGTTTTAAGTGCCTATATATACTCATATTAACCCCTAGATCAGATCACCACCTCTCATACACATTCATTAATTTCAGAAATTCGTCCAACCCTCTCCACACCCTTGCCGCAGCCACCAAACACCTTTCTCCTTAGTTTTAAGCCTTGCCGCACCATCCCCTTCCCCTAAACACTACTACATCCCTCCATAACCATGCATCCATACACCTAAGGCCCTAAATCTGTCCCTAGACCTTTGCCGCACCAAGGAGGAGGAGAAGGAAGCTCGGAAGTTCATGCAATTCAAGTTCGCGTCGCTGGAATTTCTAGGTGTTTCTTTTCCTTTGAATTCAATGTTTAATTTCAATTCTCTTTGTTTTGTGCGTATGAGGAACTAAACCCCCCCCTTGGCTAGGGGGGGATTCGAAATACATGTTTATGCTTGCGATATGATTTGATTACTTCTAATTGCGTTTCATAAGTTGTGAATTCAATTTACTTATCTATGTGAATTACATTGATTTATGTGTGTTGGTTGAGAGTGCACGCTTAATTATCATGCATAAATTGGATGCTAGGATATAAGGAAATTTCACCTAATCGTTATGGAATTATATTCACAAGTAGTAAAGGTTGATGATCTCAATCGCGTTAAGTAAATTCTTGGCATAAGTTTCATGCAATCATAGTAACAAGTGCTTCGTCAATGCTTATGGTTTTCATAGAACTTAATGATTCTTGCTTGTATCTCTATTATGCAATCATGTAGGGGACTTGTGGGGAATGTTTTGGGTTGTCGTATGCAATCATCCAATTCAATAACGTTAGGAAAATCTGAAGGTTAATTTAAGCGAACCTAATTAACTTGGGGCGTTGAGAATTCATGGGTTATTGAAAAGCAATTGGAAATCGTTTTATATGCAAGTATAACATGTGTGGAGATGAACCCCTTAGCTAGCCTTCATTCCATTCATTAAATCCAAATTCGTTTAAAAATCTGTTCGTTTTACAAAGTTTTAAGTTTTGTTTTCAAATTCGTCAAAACCTCAATCCCCCTTTACTTTAGTGTCCAATTTAGTTAGAAAGTGTCTTAGTTTGTGTTTCTAAGTGTTTTGAATCAATTTATTACCCAATTTCGTCCAAAGTAGTCAAAGTGCTCAAAACTGCCCAGATTGTGTTTTTAAGGCAGTTTTGAGTGTTTTGGTGCTGTTTTGAGTCTTTTGGTTTGTCTTAGTGTTTTAAACTTTAGTTTTGCATTCTTTGGGTCTAGTTTGGTGTTTTATATTGTGTTTTTACGTTTTTGAGTCGAATCCAAGTGATTAACAATCCCTCCTAATCCCCGGTCCAGAACGATCCCTACTTACATTCTTCACTACAATTGATAAAAAGAGGGTTTAATTTGTGTGCGTATAATTCTCGCATCAAATTTTGGCGCCGTTGCCGGGGATTAGCAACTTTGCTAATCCCTTGGATTGTTATTTTCGTTTTTCTTATTAGATCAGATTCTTATGTTATTTTGTTTCTTGTTTTAGGTACTTGTTTATGACTCGGAGTTCTAATCCGGTTCACGAACATATTTTAGACTTTGACGACGATTTTGAGCATGAGTTGAGACGTAAGAGGAAGAACCCGGAACCTAGTGAATCAAGTGCAAGTTCCGAGTCCGTTTCTGAATTTGAAGAAGAAGTGGAAGACATGGCAGCGGACAACCGAACAATCAAGGAGCTTTCCGCTTCGGGATTGGCCAATGCCGCACCCTTGTGCATCCAATACCCAAGGGCGGCTCAAGACAAGACTGCTGAGTTCGAATTGAAGTCAAGCCTGTTACATCACATTCCGAAGTACCATGGGCTATCCATGGAAGATCCGAACAAGCATTTGAAGGAGTTTGAAGTCGTTTGCTCAAGCATGACTCCGGTGAACGTAGATGAGAGCATCTTGAAGATGAAGGCCTTTCCCTTTTCTCTCCAAGAGAAAGCGAAAGATTGGTTGTACGAATTGGCTCCCGGAACTGTCACATCATGGGAGAGCATGAAACGAGCTTACTTGGAGAAGTTTTTCCCAACTTCTCGAGTCATCCTCCTACGAAAAAGGATAAGTGGAATTCAACAAGATGAAGGTGAATCCTTTCCTACTTATTATGAACGTTTTAAATCTCTTGTTGCTTCATGTCCACAGCATCAAATGAAGGAGGAACTACTTTTACAATACTTTTACGAGGGACTTCTACCTATTGAACGTCAAATGCTAGATGATTCAGCGGGAGGAGCCTTGGTGGACAAGACCCCCACGGCTGCAAAGTCCTTGATTGCTAATCGAGCATTGAATGCTCAACAATACGAAGGCGTTGGACAGAGGAGTACCCCACGGCAACACCAAGTCAATGAGGTAAGTGCCATAACCGAACTTCAAAATCAAATGGCTAACCTTACTACGTTGCTTTCTCAGGTGGTGGAAGGTCCAAAAGTCAAAACCGTAGCTTCTTGTGGCGTATGCTCCATGCAAGAACACCCTACGGACAAGTGCCCACAATTAATCGAGAATGGAGGGTGGGAGACACTCAATGCCGTGGGATATGGCAACCAATACCAATCACGTGGTGATCCGTTCTCTAATACTTACAATCCCGGTTGGCGTGATCATCCGAATTTCAAATGGCGAGACCCCCAACAAGGTCAACAACAAAGCGGATTTAGGCAACAACCCCCGGGTTTCTATCAAAAGCCGTTGGCACCACCACAAGCCCAAGCACAACCTGCCCAAAGCAATGTAAGTAATTCAAGTGATAACGATAAGATTTTTCAATTACTTACTACTTTAACGCAGGAAGTCCAAACTCAAAACAAAGAGAGGCAAATCCAAGACAAGAGGGTGGACAACTTAGAAAAGCAAGTGGGACAAATTGCCGAGTTTATGGGGCAATTTCGTGAGCAAGGAAGGTTGCCTAGCTCAACAGTGGTCAATCCGAAAGGTGGATTCGAATCTGCAAAAGCTATGCATTTGCGAAGTGGAAAGCAAGTCGGATCTGACCTCAACCCATCCAAATCACGTTCCAACGAGGAGGATGAGTTGAGAATTGAAGAGGAGGAGCAAAGGCCACCAACGGCCAAGGTGGAACCAAATGTGCCGCAAGTTCCAAGTGATCCCAAGTCGTCCAATTCATCCAATAAAGGTAAGAACGTGTCAAGTTCGGTTCCTACTAATGATTTTCCTGCGAATGTTCCTTTTCCTAGTAGGTTTAAGCAAACAAAGAAAGAAGAAGTGGAAAAGGACATTTTGGAGACGTTTCGGAAAGTTCAAGTTAATATCCCCCTTTTGGATGCAATCAAGCAAGTCCCGAGGTACGCCAAGTTCTTGAAGGAACTTTGCACCAATAGGAGGAGGATTTCGACCAAGGAGGTGGTCAAAGTAGGTGAAAACGTCTCAGCCATCTTACAACGCAAGCTGCCCCCAAAATGCAAAGATCCGGGTAGTTTCACAATTCCGTGTGTTATTGGTAATTCTAGGTTTGAATCTGCCATGTTAGACTTAGGTGCATCCATAAATGTCATGCCATATTCAATTTATGCATCTATGAACCTAGGAGCGTTGAAAAATGATGGTGTTATTATACAATTGGCCGATAGATCTAATGCCTATCCAAAGGGAGTTTTGGAAGATGTTTTAGTGCAGGTTAATCATTTGATCTTTCCGGCGGATTTCTACGTACTTGAGATGGATGAATCGGACCATGCCCCGTCATTACCCATTCTCCTTGGAAGGCCATTCATGAAAACAGCTCAAACAAAGATTGATGTGGCCAAGGGAGTATTAACAATGGAGTTTGGTGGTGATCTAATTAAATTCAATGTTTATGACTCTATTAAGAAGCCTAATGATGTTCGTTCTTGTTTTGCCATTGATATGCATAAGGATATAGGGCAGGAACAATCCACACCTATCAAGAAGGATGCATCAAGAACCACCATTGAAGAGGGAATTGGAGTGGTTGCCCTAAAACCACCCAATCTGGCCGAGAGTAGACATAATGACATTGTTGATAGGGCTACCACTTTTGAGCTTCCATCACGATATGTTTGTAAGTCTCCAACCCCAATTCCAATTCCCATTTCAACTAATAGGTTGTTACCTTCTTTGGTGCAGGTACCCAATCGATTTCAAGGTGGTGGGAGCATTTACATGGACTTTAGGAACCAAAACACCACCATTAGGGAGGATCACTATCCCCTCCCATTCATAGAGCCATATTACGAAAGTGTTGAAGGGCAAGTTGTGGAGGACATCCCACTCCATGCCGTGGGCTCCAAGTGAGGATAAGAAGCATGCTCGTCCGGCTGTACGACGTTAAAGCAAGCGCTACTTGGGAGGCAACCCATGCATTCAACAAAGAAAGACCGAGAAAGCACTCCAATTCCAGATTTGCGTTCCTAAACTCTTCTCTTTGTTGTTGATTTTGTTTCTGCCATGTTAGGTTGTTAGATGTTGTTTTTGTTTGTTGTTTGTTATTTGTGTGAGTCTATGCTTGAAACATTGAGGACAATGTTTGATTTAAGTGTGGGGGGGGTAACTGTTGATGTATATTTCCTTCCTAATGCAAGAATATATTTAGTATAATGGCATAAGCAAGGGTGTCGAATCCACAGGGACTAATTGGACCTATGTAACTACTTGTTTGCAAGAAATCTAAGAAATGAATCAAACTAGTCTAAATAGGCAGATTTGAATCAAACTAATCAAACTATGCAGATTTGTTGTTTTAACTTGAAAGCATAAGAGAATGAAGTAAACACAAATCAATGAATCAACAACCAATATAATGAGATAGTATCAATGGAAATGAAACTAGGGATTCGATTTCACCATTGCTCAATTAAATCCATGTTTGTTAAGTTGGTTTATACTCCTTCATCTACAAATTTCTTGGGTTTGTTTCACTTGGATATGATCAACCATATGATGTGTGGATTTGATCAAATGTCTATAATCTTGAACCTAATTGTGATGTGCAACTTTGGTTCATAATCTAGAGTATGTAATGCACAAGAAACATTCAATAAACCAAAGGGAGCACTTGGCAGGATGTTTGCCAAGCTTTCCCTTCATTCATTCACAAATCCACCAATATTAGACATGATGTATGTTTTAATCTTGGCTAAATAACTTGTGGTTAACTCAAATGGAGATCAAGCATACAAATCAACTCACAAATTCACAATTATAACAGAGAATGAAGCAAGAACTAGGTAGACAAACTGAGCATTCTAACTTAATTACATAGCAAACTTTGCAAGGTTACATCGAATCCCTAGAGGAAGCTTAGTTACAATTCATGTTTACAAAAGATTTGACATAAAAGTATAAAACATGAATGAACATAGAATTGATAAGAATGAACCCTTGAAGCAAAACTGATGTTGAAGTCCTTGAAGAGTTCCTTGGTGTTGCTTCTCCAAATGTGGTGCGGATGAAGTAGATTGGTTTTGTTTGGATGGTTTCTGCCCTTAGGACAGAAATGGACAGAGAATGGAGTGAAGTAGGGGGGTTTTAGAGTGTGTAATGGACTGAAAATGAAGAGGGAACTTGCAGATGGGAAAGGGGGAGAATATGAGCAGTTTCTGTGAAAGGAAAAGAATGTAGAATGCAATGCAATGGAGAGGACGAATTAGAGTGAATGATGGACAGAAAATGCAGCCAAATAGAGTGTGTGTGATCCCCCAACATTCAGATTGGATCTAACATTTGTTTAACTCAGATGGCAGAGCATAAATCAGATGGAATGATGGGTTTCTGAGTGTGATACCTGCAAAGCATAGACATGATCTGCAAGTGTGGTTTATTTAATCCAAAACACATGTGGAATGTCTGCAAGCATGAGTGGAATCTGCCAAAAATGAATTGTTTGTACAAATTCTGGAAATGTGAAATGGGCACACGGCATGGGTAAAGGGATGAGTGAATTTCTGGAATTTGGTATGGAAGTGCACGGATTGGACATGAAAGAGATGGGAATGCAAAGGTGATGTGTAGAAATGTAATGGAGTGCACGGAATGGATGTTTGTGTTTGTTGGTATCAAAATGGCTGAAATGAATTAAGTGATGGAAATGGGATTGTGAGGAATCTGATTTGGTGCTAGAATTGCATCAAATGATGGGATGATATGGGAACACACGGCCAAGGTTGTGACATGCATGTGAATGCATGTTTTGATGTTGAAACCACATAATCTGATTTCAATGCTTGCTTTGATTAGAATCACTCAATATGGCCGAATTACATCTCTTAACACTTCACATCATTTCTGGAATGTTTTTACTTCATTTGCTTTTCCTTTGATCCAAAATCACACTTGGCTGCATACTAACACCAAATAATGTAAAATGCAACTAGTTCAATCTAAAACAATCACAAAAACGCCAAATAAGGAGGATATAAATGCATGCAAAGTGTGACTTATCAAATACCCCCAAACCTGGTTTTTGCTAGTCCTCGAGCAAACTTAAAACTAAAACACACAAAAAACAAACATCTAACTAAACCACTTTCGCTGGCCAAACGATTGCACTGAGCATGTGCAACAAGCCTTTGAACCCCTAGGTGTCCCTAGTTGGAGGAGTTGTGTCTCCTGAGGGTTTACAGCGATGACACCCACAAACATTTACAAAATCTGCAAACAACTTGGTTAAAACATGCTTTAAACAAACTAATAAGAACCAATGAAGATTTTTGTCATTCATTCAACTCAAAAGATTTCCACTTCAAAGAATCGTATCAATTGAAACGTATAAAGATATTTCTCAATGTCTTACAACTTCAAGGTCACCATACCCAAATGCTTAAGAAGGAATTCGCCTCAACTCTACTCCTCACAGAATCCACTCAAGTTTTCACTCAGATCTTAAGGTTTAGTCTCTCAACAACATATATGAGTGAAATTATGTCAATGAAATCAAAATTCTCACATATGAAATCTGAAATGGAAGCACAGTTTCTGAGTAGATCTCATGAAATGAATCAAATGCTAAGAATATAGATAACACACACACTTACCATCACCCATGAATACATTCTCAATGATCAGCTAGGTCTTTCTCAAGATTGTAATGTAAGGCTTAGGTTATAGGTTACGAGAGAAGTGATATGAAATACTAGAGCTTGGGGCTTACCAAAGTGTTCTTGAGGATCATGCTCTTCACTTGCATTTGTTTTCTTCTTCTTTGTTTTTGGCATCCAGGCCCTATGTCTTATAATGAGGAGAATTGGAACTTGTATCCATTTTAATTCTCTTCTTTTCTCTTTTTTTTTTTTATAACCCCTTTTTTTTTAGAAGCATCTTCAACATAGGTGCCCTCGGTACATGCCACAATCTTGTTCTAAGCTCAATTTACCTTTAGTCTTCATCACCTTGGTATTCCCCAAACTATAAGGTATGGCTTGTAATGGGCTAGAATGTGGTGTGGGTGATGAAAGAATTGGGCCAAAGTGTTTGGCTGCAACGAGGGTGAATGGAGCACACAAATGGGTAGGATTTAAGCCTTTTAGTAGTTAAACATGCATAGCCTAACATCATCTCATTGAGTTCATTCACGAATGATACTAAACACATGGTATCTGCAAAGAGATTAATTCTTAGTATCCAATCAAAATAGAAGTAATGAGATCATTTAAAGTGAAATTGAAAGAAAGAGATAGGAGTAGAAACACTTTAAACCCTCTCAAAGAAGCAAATAGGCTCAAAATAACTCACTAGGGTAGTCTCCACTATTCTTCTTCCAGAATTTAAGTATGGTACCTCTATCATCATAATTTCAAGAGTTATAGCTTTATAAATGACAACAAGATGCAACTCTTTTCCATAGCAACCCAATCGTTTGTTTTCAAACATATTCCTCATATACATTCGTATTAGCATGCAAAAACATTCTTAACCAACACTAACACCTCAAATAGGCACAAACACAACACAAAACTTCCAAACCACCCCCAAACCTAAACTAAACATTGTCCTCGATGTTTAAAATTGTATGCAATGTAAGTAGGCAAAGAAAATGGAATGGTAACAAAATAAACACAACATAAAGAAAGAACACAAACCACACTAGGTTGCCTCCTAGCAAGCGCTTTATTTAATGTCTAGGCAAGACATGGTAGCTTGTTCATGGTGTTGAAAATTCAAGAACCTCCACAACTTGATACACTTGCTCTTCATCCACTTTATCCAAGTATGGTTTCAATCGCTGCCCGTTGACTTTAAAAGAAGTGCCATTCTTCATGTTCTCTATCTCCACAGCTCCATGGGGAAATGTTTGCAAGACTTTGAATGGTCCCACCCACCTAGACTTCAATTTTCCTGGAAAAAGTCTCAAACGTGAGTCAAACAAAAGTACTTTCATACCTTGGTGAAACTCCTTCCTTAGGATGGCCTTGTCATGATAGAGCTTAGTCCGTTCCTTGTAGATTTTGGCATTCTCATATGCCTCATTTCTAAGCTCTTCTAACTCATTAAGTTGGAGCTTCCTTGCTACTCCAGCATCCTTGTAATCAAAGTTGAACTTCTTGATGGCCCAATATGCACGGTGTTCAAGCTCCATTGGCAAATGACAAGCTTTCCCAAACACAAGGCGATAAGGACTCATGCCAATGGGGGTCTTGTATGCTGTTCTATATGCCCATAGTGCATCATTTAACCTCAATGACCAATCCTTCCTTGTAGGGCTCACAGTCTTCATCAAAATGTTCTTGATCTCCCTATTGCTAATCTCCACTTGTCCTGAGGTTTGAGGATGGTACGGGGTTGCCACTTTGTGGTTGATGTTGTACTTCTTCATCAAGGATTCAAAAGGTTTGTTGCAGAAATGGCTGCCACCATCACTAATAATAGCTCTTGGGGTTCCAAACCTACAAAAAATCACATCTTTAATAAAATTCAACACAACCTTATGATCATTAGTTCTTGTAGCAATGGCTTCAACCCATTTGGATACGTAATCCACTGCCACCAATATGTATAAGTAGCCAAAAGAGGATGGAAATGGTCCCATGAAATCGATTCCCCACACATCAAAGAGTTCTACCACCAAAATGTTGTTCAATGGCATCTCATTTCTTCGGCTAATGTTCCCCATTTTCTGGCACCTATCACACTTAGAACAAAAATCAAAAGAAACCAGATTGTAAAACCTTTAGAGATGTCTTTTTGGCACCAAAATGGCCTCCACATGCCAATGTGTGGCTAAACGTTAGAATGCTTTGTTGCTCACTCTCTGGGACACATCTCCTAATGATTTGATCAGGGCAATATTTAAACAAATATGGTTCGTCCCAAACGTAGTGCTTTACCATGGCAAGGAACTTCTTTCTTTCCTGAAAAGAAAGGTCATCTCTCATTATACCACAAGCAAGATAATTAACAAAATCTGCATACCATGGTTCTTGTTCTTGAACAACAAGGAGTTGTTCATCTGGAAATGATTCATTTAGGGGCAAAGGTTTTCCAACTCCCTGGTTTTCATTAAGCCTGGACAAATGGTCAGCCACAACATTATCACTGCCCTTCTTATCTCGAATTTCCAAGTCAAACTCTTGTAGTAAGAGTATCCATCTAATCAAGCGTGGTTTAGCATCCTTCTTTGTCATCAAATACCTAATGGCTGCATGATCAGAAAACACAATAACTTTAGATCCCACAAGATATGACCTAAACTTTTCTAAGGCAAAAACAACAGCAAGCAACTCCTTTTCAGTTGTGGAATAGTTAAGTTGAGCATCATGCAGAGTCCGGCTTGCATAGTAGATCACATGTGGAAGCTTGTTCACCCTTTGCCCTAAAACTGCACCAATAGCATAGTCAGAGGCATCACACATTAATTCAAAAGGTAAAGACCAATCTGGTGCCATAATAATAGGAGCCGAGGTTAGTTCATTTTTCAAAGTATTGAATGCATCCATACAAGCCTTATCAAAATGAAATGCAACATCTTTAGCTAACAGATTGCATAATGGACGAGTAATCATTGAAAAGTTCTTAATGAAACGACGATAAAAACCCGCATGGCCCAAAAAACTTCTTACTCCCTTCACAGTGGTGGGGGCTACCATATTGGTGATGACGTCAATTTTAGCTTTGTCCACCTCCATTCCTTTGCTAGAGATTACATGCCCCAACACAATTCCTTGTTTCACCATAAATTGGCACTTCTCCCAATTGAGGACCAAATTTGTTTCCTGACATCTTTGAAGTACTAACGATAGATGGTTAAGACATTCATCAAAAGAGGAACCAAACACTGAGAAGTCATCCATAAATACCTCAATGAACCTTTCTACCATGTCAGAGAAGATGGCCAATGATGCGAGAATTATACGCGCATAAATTAAACCCTCTTTTCGTCAAATTGTAGTATATGTATAAGTAGGGATCGTTCTGGACCGGGGATTAGGAGGGATTGTTAACCACTTGGATTTGACTCAAAAACGTAAAATAACAATATAAAACACTATACTAGACTCAAAGAATGCAAAACTAAACTTTAAAACACTAAAACAAACCAAAAGACTCAAACATCACCCAAAACACCCAAAACTGCCTTAAAATCACTTTCTGGGCAGTTTTGAGCACTTTGGTGAATTTGGACGAAATTGGGTAATAAATTGACTCAAGACTCTTAAAAACACAAACTAAAATGATTTCTAACTAATTTGACATTAAAGTAAAGGGGGATTTAGATTTTGAACGAAATTAAACTAATGCACAGATTCTAATTAAAACAGAATGTAAAAACGAAATGGATGAAATAAAATGATGAGAAACTAGTTAGAGGGTTCCTTATCCACACGTGAACATAAGCATATAATTTGACTCCCAGTTATGACTTTAACAAACGATGAATGACAATGTTCCAAGTTAATTAGGTCCGCTTAAACTAACTTTCAGATTTCCCTAGATTCATTGGATTGAATGGGATACGCATTACAACCAAATTATTCTTAATCAAAGTCCCTAACCATGGAATACGCATGATAGAGACATTCAACAAAGATCATTAAGTTCAACGGAAATCATAAACATCGACTAGGCATTCATAACTATGGAATACGCATGTTAATCCCGCCTAGGGTTTACTAAACACAATCGTGACTAGCGATCTTTACTACTCATGAATATAAGTTCATAACGATTAGGTGAAATTCCCTTATATCCTAGCATCTAGTTTAGGCATGCAAATTAAGTGTCGACCCTCAACCCACATACATAAACAAGTTCTTAATCAAAACAGAAAAGTAACCCACATCTAAAGTTCATGAATTCATAACTGGAGTAAATCAAATCATAACCAACATATGTACATGGCTTCAAATTCGCCTCTAACTAAAAAGCAATTAGTTCTACATGTTTAACATAATTGAATAACAAGTTAAATTAAACATGAAAACATAAACAAGTTAATAAACTAGACAAAATGTAAATATGAAATTGAAATAGAATGAATGGAATTGAAATGAATGAATGCTAGCTAAGGGGTTCATCTTCACATATGTTACACTTGCATAATAAAATGATTTCCAATTGCATTTCAATAAACCATGAAACTCAACGCCCCGGGTTAATTAGGTCCGCTTAAATTAACCGTCAAGTTTTCCTTAAGTTAATGAATTGGATGGGTTAGCGCAACGCAATTCACAACATTCTCCAAAAGTCCTTTACGTGAAAAGCACAATAAAGATACAATCAAAGATCATTAAGCATCATGAAAACTATAAGTGTTGACGAGGCATTCGTTACTATGGAATACGCATGAAACTTATGCCAAGAATTCATTTAACGCGATTGTTTATAAGCAACCTCCACTACTTGTGAATATAAGTTCGTAACTATTAGGTGAAACTCACTTATATTCTAGCGTCATATTCATGCATGAAAATTAAGCGCGCATTCTCAATAAACATACATAAATAAGTTATCAATCAAACGGTTAAACAAATTGAATCCACAACTTATGAAACGCAATTAGAAGTAATCAAATCAAAATGCAAGCATAAACATATATTTCGAATCACCCCCTAACCAAGGGGGGTTTAGTTCCTCATGGTACAAAACAAAGAGAATCAAAGAAACACCTAAACATTCCAACAACTCAAACTTGAATTGTATGAACGTTTAGGCCCTCTTATCTTCCATTCCTCATTCGTACAAAACAAAGGGTATTGAAATTAAACATTGAAATCAAAGAAACACCTAAACATTCCAACAACTCAAACTTGAATTGTATGAACGTTTAGGCACTCTTCTCTTCCTCTTCGTTGTAGCACAAGGTCTAGGGATAGTTTGATGGTGTGAATGGTTTGGGGAGTGGTGGAAATGGAAGGATGGTGTTTGGATTGTAAGGGAGAGCACGGCACAAGGGAGTTTGATGGTCTACATTTCTGCAATGGATGAGTTTGTGACTGAAATGTGTATGAATGAGAATGAATATTGTGGCTGCAATGGATGCTTATTTATAGGTGAAATGGGGGGAACATGACAGCTAGGTTATGATGATGAATGCATGTGCAATGTTTTGGGAGAAAGAGGTGAATGGTGGCTGCAATGGATTAAAGAATGGGAGTGCATGTGCTTTGACAGCTAGGTTAAGTGAATGCATGTGCAAATGCATGTGGAATGTGGCTGCAATGAAGGAATGTGATGGAATGATGAAAGGGGAAACATGACAGCTAGGTTGTGATGATGAATGCATGTGCAATGTTTTGGGAGAAAGAGGTGAATGAATAATGAAATGGGAAAGCATGTGCAAAAGGGGAATGCATGTGGCTGCAAGGTTTTGTGTTAGGTGATGGGTGCATGTTAAGTGATAAGTGATAAGTGGTTATGATAAGTGTATGATATGTGGTTATGATAAGTGATAAGTGATAAGTGATATGATAAGTGATAAGAGCATGTGGGTTAATTAATTAAGTGTATGATATGATAAGTGGATGATATGATAAGTGTATGATATGATAAGTGGTGAATAATATGATAAGTGAAAGATAAGTGTATGATATGATAAGTGGTGAATGATATGTGTATGATATGTGGGTTAATTAATGAAGGAAATGCATGTGCAATGACAATGTGTTAGAATGGATGTGTGTTATGCATGGCATGATTGGGATTAGGAAAGGTTTAAATGTCCTAAAACTAAAGGGAACAAGGTTCCAACACTTTGGTCTTCAATTAGGTCTTCAATTTCGTCCAACACTTTGGCTCCAAGCATAAGCTATCTGGTGCGAAAATAATTAAACACACAAATTAAACCCTATGGATGACAATTTGTAGTATAAGTATAAGTAGGGATCGTTCTGGACCGGGGATTAGGAGGGATTGTTAACCACTTGGATTTGACTCAAAAACGTAAAATAACAATATGAAACACTATACTAGACTCAAGGAATGCAAAACTAAACTTTAAAACACTAAAACAAACCAAAAGACTCAAACATTACCCAAAACACTCAAAACTGCCTTAAAATCACTTTCTGGGCAGTTTTGAGCACTTTGAGTACTTTGGACGAATTTATGTAACAAATTGAATCACAAACGTAAAAACGTAATATAAAACACTAAACTAGACTCAAAGAATGTAAAACTAAACTTTAAAACACTAAAACAAACCAAAAGACTCAAACAGTACCCAAAGCACTCGAAACTGCCTTAAAAACACTTTCTGGGCAGTTTTGAGCACCTTGAGTACTTTGGACGAATTTATGTAACAAATTGAAACAAAACACTTATAAACACAAACTAAATGTATTTCTAACTAATTTGACATTAAAGTAAAGGGGGATTTAGGTTTATACGAAATTAAACTAAAATGTACAGATTGTAAATTAAAGCAAAATGTAAATGTGAATGTGATAGAATGAATGGAATGAAGGCTAGCTAAGGGGTTCATCTCCATACATGTTATACTTGCATAATAAAACGATTTCCAATTGCATTTCAATAAATCATTAATTCTCAACACCCCAAGTTAACCGTGATGCACTAATTAACCTTCAAATCTTCCTAACGTTATTGAATTGGATGATTGCATACGACAACCCAAAACATTCCCCACAAGTTCCCTACATGATTGCATAATAGAGATACAAGCAAGAATCATTACGCTCTATGAAAATTATAAGTGTTGACGGGGCATTCGTTACTATGATTGCATGAAACTTATGCCAAGAATTCGTTTAACGCGATTGTTTATAAGCAACCTCCACTACTTGTGAATATAAGTTTGTAACTATTAGGTGAAACTCACTTATATTCTAGCGTCAAATTCATGCATGAAAATTAAGTGTGCACTCTCAATAAACATACATAAATAAGTTATCAATCAAATAGTTAAACAAATTGAATCCACAACTTATGAAACGCAATTAGAAGTAATCAAATCAAAATGCAAGCATAAACATTTATTTCGAATCCCCCCCTAGCAAAGGGGGGGTTTAGTTGAATTTAAACATTGGAATCAAAGAAACACCTAAACATTCCAACAACTCAAACTTGAATTGTATGAACGTTTAGGCCCTCTTATCTTCCTCTTCGTTGTAGCACAAGGTCTAAGGATAGTTTGATGGTGTGAATGGTTTGGGGAGTGGTTGGAGTGGCTGCAATGGAGGAGAAAAGTGTTTTGGTGGCTGCTGCAAGGGTGTGGAGAGGTTTTGACGAATTTCTGGAATATGGAAGAGTGAATGAGAATGAATGAAGTGTGTATGGTTTTTATAGGGAGATGGATGGATGGGAGAGGGAACATGACAGCTAGGTTGCATGTGCAAATGCTAGAAATCTGAAATGGTGATGGGAGATGCATGTGGCTGCTTTATGCATGTGCTTTGAATAAGTGGCTGCATGTGCAAGGGGACAATCTGAAAATGCATGTGAATATGATGGAAATGCAATCTGAAATGGGATAGCATGTGGGTGAATGTGTGGCTGCAATGATGAAGTGAATGCATGTGTTGAATGATTAAAGTGCATGTGCAATGTTTTAAAGGATGGAATGATGGAGGAACAAGTGCATGTGAATGCATGGTGATAGCATGTGCACGGTTTTGGTTGGAATGATGGCAGATTGTGAAAACATGTGAATGCATGTGTTTGATGAATGATAAGTGGTGAATGATATGATAAGTGATAAGTGGTGAATGATAAGTGATGAATGATAAGTGGTGAATGATATGATAAGTGATAAGTGGTGAATGATAAGTGATGAATGATAAGTGGTGAATGATAAGTGATATGATATGTGATTATGATAAGTAATGGGAGCATGTGAGGGAATGAATAATGAATGCATGTTATGGTTTTGGGAGAAAGGTGGAGATGCACGGCATAAGGGAATTGGAAAGGTTTAAATGTCCTAAAACTAAAGGGAACAAAGTTCCAACACTTTGGTCTTCAATTTCGTCCAACATTTTGGCGCCAAGCATAAGCTATCCATCCTTAGCCCAAAAGTGCTCCAAAAGTCTCCAAAATGCATCTTTTTGCTCCTTTAGCCCTTTGGACCTACAAACACACGAAAATAGCTTAAAGGACTAAAATAACTAAAGAAACATAACGTAAATGCACGAGAACAAGCCATTTAAGTCGCATGAATATGCTCCTATCACTATCCATCCTTAGCCCAAAAGTGCTCCAAAAGTCTCCAAAATGCATCTTTTTGCTCCTTTAGCCCTTTGGACCTACAAACACACGAAAATAGCTTAAAGTACTAAAATAACTAAAGAAACATAACGTAAATGCACGAGAACAAGCTATTTAAGTCGCATGAATATGCTCCTATCAGCCAACATGCATCTTTGGAATGTTGCTGGAGCATTGCAAAGTCCAAAAGGCATTCTCCGGTATGCAAATGTGCCAAAGGGGCAAGTAAAGGTTGTTTTCTCTTGATCCTCCTGAGCGATTGCAATTTGATTGTAACCTGAGTAACCATCCAGAAAACAATAATGTGAGTAACCTGCCAATCTCTCAAGCATTTGATCTATGAAAGGCATAGGAAAGTAATCTTTTCTAGTGCTAGAATTCAACTTCCTGTAATCGGTGCAAACACGCCAACTGGTCGTGGGCTTTGTGGCCACAAGCTCATTGTTTTCATTCCTCATCACAGTGATTCCCACCTTCTTGGGCACCACCTGAATAGCACTCACCCATTTGCTATCAGAAATGGGATATATGATCCCCACATCTAACAATTTCAACACCTCATTCCTAATAACTTCCTTCATGTGTGGATTGAGTCTTCTTTGTGGCTCACGGCTTGTTTTTGCTCCTTCCTCCAAAAGGATCCTATGCATGCACATGGTAGGGCTTATTCCCTTGATATCTGCAATAGACCAACCAAAAGCTGATTTAAACTCTTTTAACACCCTAATTAGTTTATCTTCTTCAATTGGGGTGAGATCAGAAGCTATGATAACTGGAAGAGTTTCAAATTCAGCTAGATATGCATATTTTAGATGTGGTGGAAGTGGCTTAAGTTCAAGTTTTGGTGCCTTAACAGTGGAAGGAGTTAGATGTGATATTGATGATTCTAAAGGCTCAAAACGAGGTGAAACATTCAAAGGATACAATGCCAATGCTTCCAAAGCAGCTACTTCTTCCATGAGTGCCTCTTCCTCATCAAACTCATCTTGAGATTGACTCAAAACAGTTTGTAAGGGTTCATTCGATTGTGCCTGCAAGAACTTAGAGAATACAAGTGAATCAAGCACATCAATGGCATAACAATCAAGAGATGAAGAAGGATGAGCAAGAGATTCAAACACTTTGAATTGAACTGTCTCTCCTAACACTGTCATAGTGAGGAGTCCATTTTGCACATCGATGATGGTCTTGGCTGTGGCCATGAAGGGTCTCCCAAGCAATATTGGCAACTCACGATCATGTATAGGAGCTTCTTCCATGTCCAACACTACAAAATCCGCAGGCAAGATTAGTTTATCAACTTGAACTAGAATATCTTCTACTATACCTCTTGGATATTTAACTGATCTGTCTGCAAGTTGTAATGAAATGGTGGTGGCTTTCAAATCTCCCAAACCTAGTTGAAGGTACACTGAATAAGGCATTAAGTTGATGCTAGCACCCAAATCAAGCATTGCCTTCTCTACTTTCTTGTCCCCTATGGTGATGTTGATAGAGAAACTGCCTGGATCCTTGAGCTTTGGTGGAAGTTTTCTTTGCAAAACTGCACTCACATTCTCAGACACCACAACCTTCTCATGTGGTCCATACTTCCTTTTGTAGCTGTTTAACTCCTTGAAGAATTTCCCATATGCCGGCATGTTCCTAATGACATCAAGCAAAGGTAAGTTAACATTCACTTTGCTTAGTATATCAAAAATTTCTTTGAATGACTTATCCTGCTTGCTTTTGGCAAGTCTTCCAGGGAATGGTATTGGTGGAGTGTATGGTTTCTCGGCCTTGTGAAGATTTGGTGCTTCCAATGAGGAAGTGGCATGGCTTGGTTCCTCAATTGATTTCTCATTGTCTCCTTGAGTAACACCTGCATTCACCTGATCATATTCATTAGTAACTTCATTGCCAACTCTATTATCAATAACCTTACCACTTCTAAGTGTAGTGATTGCTTTGGCTTGCTCTTGGTTCCTTTGGAGTATCACAGGTTGGCTTGGAAACTTCCCAACCTCTCTTTGGTTCAAGGCATCTGCAATCTGCCCCAATTGTGTCTCCATTTTGGTTAGGGCGGCTGAATGTTGTTGGAGTGTGCTATGGGTGGACTGTTGGAATTGCAAGGTGTTTTGGGCTAACAATTTAACTGTGTCCTCAAGGGTAGTGGCAGGTTTTGGTTGGAAATTTTGGGTTGGATTGTTGTTTTTCCATGAAAAATTGGGATGATCTCTCCAACTCGGGTTATATGTATTGGAATACATATCATTCCTTGGTCTTTGGTTGTAAGAATTCATGAGGTTCACTTGTTCTTGAACATACTCGGGGTAAGCTTCCCTAGATGGGCATTGGTGAGTAGGATGGTTTGGTATGTTGCAAATGGCACACACTTCATTAGCTTTTGGCACCATGTTGAGCACGGATTCAAGCTTCCTTTCTAGGTTAGCTACCTGCAACAAAAGCTCATGATTAGAACTTGTTTCATAAACTCCAACTTTCTTACCCCTTAAATCTTTGTGTTGAGCATTAGACCCCAACATCTCATAAATGTTATATGATTCTTGAGCATTCTTTTTCTTCAATGCTCCACCTGCTGCATTATCAACAGTTGATTGACAATTTTGGGTTAGTCCATCATAGAAAATTTGCATTTGTAAGTGAAAAGGTAACCCATGGTGTGGACATTGTATCAAGAGGCCTTTAAAACGCTCCCAACACTCATTGAAAGGTTCTCCATCATCTTGTTTGAAGTTGAAGATTTGTCCCCTTAATGTGGCTGTCTTTCGAGTGGAAAAGAACTTCTCCAAGAACTTCTTAGCCACGGCATCCCATGTAGTGAGGGAACCTGGTGTTAGAGTCATCAACCAACTCTTGGCCCTATCTTTCAAGGTGTAAGGAAACACTCTCATCCTCAAATTAGCTTCACTCACTCCCTGCAAAGGTAAACCACTCACAACATTGTAAAACTCTTTAATATGAGCTAAAGGGTCTTCATTAGGTAAGCCATAAAATGAAGGAAACATATGGAAATGTGAAGATTTGAGATCATAGTTTCTAGCTTCTGTGGGCAGCAAGATGCATGAAGGTGAATTTGGTATGATTGGTTGAGCAAAGTCCTCCAAAGCTCGAAGCTCATCTAGGTTGCCCGCCATCTCTTCCTCTCTTGCCCAATCAAATTGCTCAGATTCTTTACTTGTTGAACTAGGTGAATTCCCTTCCTCTTCCTCAAGGTTAAAGGATGAACTTGATGGCACAAAGTTGTCCAAAGTGTGGCCCTTTAATCTTTCAATTCTTTGGCCTAACTCAACAAGTTTATTTGACATATACTACCTGAAACAAAGTAAAACAAATTTGAATGAAAATCAAGAATCTGCTTATAATGAAAAGAACAAAGTTTAACTAGCAAACAACAATGAAATGAACAAAAATAAACTTAAAAACGTTTGAAAATACTCAAGGGATGTGGAACTAAACGCTTAGAACACTTAAACAATCCAAAAAAACAAAACAGCAACTAGAAGACTCAAAATTGCCTAAAAACCACTTTCTGGGCAGTTTTGAGCACCTACACTAATTTGGACGAAATTGGATGGAAACTTGAATCAAAACACTTATAAACACAAATCAAAACACTTTCTAACTAATTTGGACAAAACAAAGACTCAAAGGACTCAAAACAGATTCACAAGACTCAAAACAAGCTAAAAACGCTCAAAACTGCCTAAAAACACAAATTGGGCAGTTTTGACACTAAACTCAATTTTGGACGAAAATTAGGTTTGAGCTTGACTCAAAATGCTTCAGAACACAAGATAAGACAGCTTCTAAGCCTAAAACCTAACAAAATATGGGGGAAATTGTATTTGGACGAAATGCAATTAAATGGTCAGATTATAACAAAACCAGATTGTAAAGCAAGTTGATGTAAACCAATGGATATGGAATGGCTAAGGGATTCTTTTCCACACTTAAAATTGTATGCAACTTAAATCAACTTCCAGTTATCAATTTGACAAGTTATGAACCTTGACACTAATCAAAATAACAAACAAGCAAACAAGCAATTACAAGGGACTGAAATCAGTCCCCGGCAACGGCGCCATTTTTGTTGATGTATATTTCCTTCCTAATGCAAGAATATATTTAGTATAATGGCATAAGCAAGGGTGTCGAATCCACAGGGACTAATTGGACCTATGTAACTACTTGTTTGCAAGAAATCTAAGAAATGAATCAAACTAGTCTAAATAGGCAGATTTGAATCAAACTAATCAAACTATGCAGATTTGTTGTTTTAACTTGAAAGCATAAGAGAATGAAGTAAACACAAATCAATGAATCAACAACCAATATAATGAGATAGTATCAATGGAAATGAAACTAGGGATTCGATTTCACCATTGCTCAATTAAATCCATGTTTGTTAAGTTGGTTTATACTCCTTCATCTACAAATTTCTTGGGTTTGTTTCACTTGGATATGATCAACCATATGATGTGTGGATTTGATCAAATGTCTATAATCTTGAACCTAATTGTGATGTGCAACTTTGGTTCATAATCTAGAGTATGTAATGCACAAGAAACATTCAATAAACCAAAGGGAGCACTTGGCAGGATGTTTGCCAAGCTTTCCCTTCATTCATTCACAAATCCACCAATATTAGACATGATGTATGTTTTAATCTTGGCTAAATAACTTGTGGTTAACTCAAATGGAGATCAAGCATACAAATCAACTCACAAATTCACAATTATAACAGAGAATGAAGCAAGAACTAGGTAGACAAACTGAGCATTCTAACTTAATTACATAGCAAACTTTGCAAGGTTACATCGAATCCCTAGAGGAAGCTTAGTTACAATTCATGTTTACAAAAGATTTGACATAAAAGTATAAAACATGAATGAACATAGAATTGATAAGAATGAACCCTTGAAGCAAAACTGATGTTGAAGTCCTTGAAGAGTTCCTTGGTGTTGCTTCTCCAAATGTGGTGCGGATGAAGTAGATTGGTTTTGTTTGGATGGTTTCTGCCCTTAGGACAGAAATGGACAGAGAATGGAGTGAAGTAGGGGGGTTTTAGAGTGTGTAATGGACTGAAAATGAAGAGGGAACTTGCGGATGGGAAAGGGGGAGAATATGAGCAGTTTCTGTGAAAGGAAAAGAATGTAGAATGCAATGCAATGGAGAGGACGAATTAGAGTGAATGATGGACAGAAAATGCAGCCAAATAGAGTGTGTGTGATCCCCCAACATTCAGATTGGATCTAACATTTGTTTAACTCAGATGGCAGAGCATAAATCAGATGGAATGATGGGTTTCTGAGTGTGATACCTGCAAAGCATGGACATGATCTGCAAGTGTGGTTTATTTAATCCAAAACACATGTGGAATGTCTGCAAGCATGAGTGGAATCTGCCAAAAATGAATTGTTTGTACAAATTCTGGAAATGTGAAATGGGCACACGGCATGGGTAAAGGGATGAGTGAATTTCTGGAATTTGGTATGGAAGTGCACGGATTGGACATGAAAGAGATGGGAATGCAAAGGTGATGTGTAGAAATGTAATGGAGTGCACGGAATGGATGTTTGTGTTTGTTGGTATCAAAATGGCTGAAATGAATTAAGTGATGGAAATGGGATTGTGAGGAATCTGATTTGGTGCTAGAATTGCATCAAATGATGGGATGATATGGGAACACACGGCCAAGGTTGTGACATGCATGTGAATGCATGTTTTGATGTTGAAACCACATAATCTGATTTCAATGCTTGCTTTGATTAGAATCACTCAATATGGCCGAATTACATCTCTTAACACTTCACATCATTTCTGGAATGTTTTTACTTCATTTGCTTTTCCTTTGATCCAAAATCACACTTGGCTGCATACTAACACCAAATAATGTAAAATGCAACTAGTTCAATCTAAAACAATCACAAAAACGCCAAATAAGGAGGATATAAATGCATGCAAAGTGTGACTTATCAGTAACCAAAGTGTTTTGATGCAAATTCGTAGGGTTTTGTTACCCATAATTTCAAATGTTGTTTCTTGCTGTTTTTAGGTGTTTTTAGGCTGTTTTGGTGTGTTTTAGTATTTGTTGTTCTAAAAATCCGAAAATCCCAGAAAAAATTGAAAAAATTGTTTTGAAAACCCAAAAAGAGTTGTTTTTAAGTTGTTTTTGTGTGTTTGTTTGTGTCTTAGGGTACCTTCCAACACAATGATGAGGATTCGGTTTGTAATTGCATGACTGTTAAAGAGAATGATTAACATGGATGAAAGTTTGATTTACTCTTTGTTTATGCTTGGTTGTGGTTATAACTTATGACTTCACATGTAATCAAAAAGAAGAAAAAAAAATTAGTTTTTGTAACATGCTTGAAGGAAGGAACTCAAACAAATGCTACAACCTTGTGAGACTTGAGCCTAAACGTTTATTTGGAGAGTTAAAATCTGTGCATTCTTGTTTTCTAAAGTCGTTGCATGATCTCATTATTCTTTGCTTGGTTACTACTTAGAAGGCGTTTCATCATTTAGTTCCAAGTACTAGAACTCATGCCAATTTCATTCAAAACATGTTATTGAATTGCATAACACATATTCAAGATGAAGTTAGTAGTTACCACCATAGCCAAATTGCCATATTTCCCTATTTCATTTGTTTTGTAGGATTTAACCCCGTTGAGCCTTGTGTAGCCTACTTTCTTTGTTAACCCACAATTATCCTCACCTAGCCTAGAGTAGGACCACCCATACCTTTGTTCTTGAAGCATAGTAAAAGCATAACTCAAAGATGAATTCATTTTGATCATTGCATTGTAGAAAACAAGTGTGGGGGAAGGATTCTTGATATATGGGTGTGCCAAAGTCTTGAATGAGGCACGGCAAAGAAAAGAAAAGAAAAAAAAAAAAAAAAAAAAAAGAGAAAAATTCGTGCAAAATAGAAAGGAAAAAAGAAAAAGTTGTGAATAGTATGAAAAGGAGTTGGAAGAGCATAAAATGAGCTCTAAGTTGTTGGTTATTGAAGAAAGGGTCCAAAACGTTGCATTTGACCCTAAGTATGCACATGTATTCCCCGTTGTGTTTAAAGTTATTTTCTGCACTCTAAAGTGAATTCTAAGTATCAAGTTCATTGCTTTGCTTACTATTGTTTAAAGAACGTTTGTTTTATCCTTTACCTTTCTTTGTTAGCCAATACCCCTAGCCCCGTTACAACCCTTGACTTTAATCTTGAGTGTTATGTGTTTCAATTTGTGGAGTTTAAAATTGGTACGAGCATATGGTGTCACTGGTTTTCGCATCTAAGTAGTAGCATTCCATTCATGAGATCATATCTAAACATGTTATTAACTCCGGAAATTGCGTTCTTTGTTATACATATATGTGAGCATTCGTTTTTATATTTACATCAATCTTCTCACATATAACTACGTGTAGGGTGTGTAGTTAGAAAATCTGAGTGAAAATAGAGTGCATATCTTGTAAGGAATTGAGGAAATTCTCTAAGGCATGTTACTACATTCAAAACATCGTTTTAAGTGGTTATTTGTGAACTAGTAAGTAGTGACTATGATTAAGCATGTGCTCGAGTGTAAAGATGGCTAAAATCTGTGGGAATAATGATTTTTTAACATGTCATGTGCATTGGAAATCCCTGAGGCGATTGTTGGAAGGTGTAGGTTGTGTTTTACTCGTTTTACTTCGTTTATTTACTTTGTTTCATTTTGTTTTGCTCGAGGACTAGCAAAAGCTAAGTGTGGGGGAATTTGATAGGAGCATATTTATGCACCTTAGTTTAGCTTGTTTTTGTGCATTTATAGTGTTTTTCCTTAGTAAAGTAGTCTTTTAAGCTAGTTCTATGTGTTTTCAGGTTTTAAGGGCAAAGTATGCAAAAGGATGCATTTTGGAGCCTTTTGGAGCAAATTAGAGCTTGGAAGGGACATCATATGCTTGGAGCCAAGAGGATGGACGAAATTGAAGACTTGAAGATGATGATTCCTACTTGAGCAAGGTTTCCTAGTTGAATTAGGATTCCTAGTTAAAATGGGTTTCCTAGTTGAATTAGGATTCCTAGAAGAACAAAGTTGCCTACTCAAACAAGGTTTCCTACTTGAAGTAGGAAAGTCAAAATCCAAATGGTCTCAAGAGAAGCAACAAAGAAGTTTTCCAAGTCCAAGAAGGAAAAGGAGTCCAAGATGAAGAAGGAATGATGAAGACAAGGTTTCCTAATCCTAATAGGCAAAGTTTCCAAGTGCAATGAGGAGTCCTTATCCATTTAGGACACCTTATCCTAATCCTATAGGGATGCCATGCACTTTACCTTATCTTGGAGGGTTTCTAGAAGCCTTAGATGCCCTATCCTATCTTTGCCGTGGGTTTTATCCAAATCCCCTTAGTTTTTAGGCTTTCTAGAAGCCCTAACATTATCCCTACAAAGGTGCCGCACCCTTATCCCTTTTTCCCTACAAATTTGGCCCTTAAAACATGTTTCTAGGAACCTTATCTTATCTCCTACAAAAGTGGCGCCCCAAACCCTTCTAGAAAGCTGATTTCCCTTGCCTTGCAAGGCATTCTAGAAGCCTTATCACCTTATCTCCTTACCTGCCACACCTAGGAAGCATTATCCCTTTCTATTTCTGATTTCTAAGCCTATTTCCTTGTGGATTTGGGTTATTCAAGTCCATATCTGATTACCCTAGGGTTTTAAGTGCCTATATATACTCATATTAACCCCTAGATCAGATCACCACCTCTCATACACATTCATTAATTTCAGAAATTCGTCCAACCCTCTCCACACCCTTGCCGCAGCCACCAAACACCTTTCTCCTTAGTTTTAAGCCTTGCCGCACCATCCCCTTCCCCTAAACACTACTACATCCCTCCATAACCATGCATCCATACACCTAAGGCCCTAAATCTGTCCCTAGACCTTTGCCGCACCAAGGAGGAGGAGAAGGAAGCTCGGAAGTTCATGCAATTCAAGTTCGCGTCGTGATGCGAAAATAGTTAAACACACAAATTAACCCTATGGATGACAATTGTAGTAAATGAGCAAATAGGGATCGTTCTAGACCGGGGATTAACTAGGGATGCTAATCAATGTGAAATTGACTCAAAAGACTCAAAACAACACAAACACACTCAAATCTGCCTAAAAACCACTTTCTGGGCAGATTTGAGCACAAACACAAATTTGGACGAAATTAAGTAATAACTTGACTCAAGAACGTAAAAACACAATATAAAACACTAAACTAACTCAAAGAATGTAAAACTAAACACTTAAAACATTAAAACAAACCAAAAGACTCAAACATCACCCAAAACACTCAAAACTGCCTTAAAATCACTTTCTGGGCAGTTTTGAGCACTTTGGTGAATCTGGACGAAATTGGGAAATAAAATGAATCAAAACACTTAAAAGCACAAACTAAATTGATTTCTAACTAAATTGGACATTAAAGTAAAGGGGGATTAAGGTTTTGACGAAGTTAAATTAAATAAAACAAGTTAATAAACTAGGCAGATTGTATAAACGGATTTGAGAAACAAGATGATGGATGGATTAGTTAGAGGTCCATTCTCCACACATGACACATTTATATATGAATCGATTCTCCAATTGCTTTTCATTATCTATGATGCTCAACACCCCAAGTTAACCGTGATGCACTAATTAACTCTCAAATTTTCCTTATGTTATTGAATTGGATGATGCATGCGACAATTCAAATCATTCTCCAATGGTTCTCAACATGAATGCATAGAAGAGATACAATGAGAGATCATTATGCTCTATGAAAATTATAAGTGTTGACGAGGCAATTGTAACTATGAATGCATGATACTTTTGCCAAGAATTCAATTAACGCGGTTGTGACTAGCAACCTTCACTACTCATGTTTATAAACTTGTGACGATTAGGTGAAACTCGTTTATAAACTAGCATCGAGTTTATGCATGAAGACTAAGTATGCATCCCTAATCAACATACAAAAACAAGTCTTTAATAAACATGATAATTGAATTGCAATCACAAATTAACAAATCACAATTGGAAGAAATCAATTCATATTTCAAACATGTTCATGGCTTCAAACTTTCCCCTAACTAATTAGGGGTTTAGCCACTCATGATTACAACAAACTTAGAGAGTAATAACAAAGTAAACATTGAAAACAAGAATCGAAGTACACCTAAAAATTCCAACAACTCAATCTTGAATTGTATGAACGTTTAGGCCTCTTCTCCTCTAGTTGCTGCGGCACAAGGGGTTTTGGTGAGTTTTGGGGGTTATGGATGATGTAGAATGATGTGTTTAGGGTAGGGATGGATGTAGGGGAAGGCAAGGAGTGTTTTTGGGCAGAAAATATGAAGAATGGTGAAGTATGGTAGTGCTAGAGAGAGAGAAGGAATTTCTGGCGTGAATGAATGTGTATGAGAGATGGTTTTCTGAAATGGAAGAGTGTGTTGTTTGTGGCTGCAATGCATGCTTATTTATAGGTGAAATGGGGGGAACATGATGACTAGGAATTAGGTGGAAAGCTGAAATGGTGATGGGAGATGCATGTGGCTGTTTGTGCATGTGATTAAAGGGTGGAAATGCATGTGCTTTGACAGAAATGAAAGGGAATGCACGGTTTTGGTTGATTTCTGGTGGTTGTGAGGTGGAAATCTAGGTGGAAATGCATGTGGATTAAAGCTATATGAATGATTAAGGTGAATGTGCATGAGTGCATGTGAAATCTGCCAAGATGCATGTGTTATGAAGTGGATTTTCTGCAAAGGCAAGGTGAATGTGCATGTGATTAAATTAAAAGATGGAATGCATGTGAAAGGTTGGAGATTGAATGTGTGTTGGTGTGATTGAATGATTAAAGTGCATGTGGCTGATTTATGAAGGGGAAATGCAAAGGGGAAATCTGGAAATGGGATAGGAGCCACGGCATTGTGTGGTGTTTGTTTGAATGTTTGCAATGATGAAATGGATGGGAGTGGTTTGATGAATGAGTGGATGGAATGATGAAAGAATAAAGGGAATGATGAAAGGGGAACAAGTGCATGTGGCTGCAATGATGGTGTTTTGCACGGCAATGATGGAGAAAGAAAGTGTGGATGCATGGTTGTGTTGGTGATGAATGTGAACTCTTTGTTCTTCATTTTCATTCCTTTGGTCTTCAATTTCGTCCATCTACTTGGCTTTAAGCATATGCAATCCATTCCAATCTCTAATTTGCTCCAAAAGGCTCCGAAAGGCATCCTTTTGCATCCTTAGCCATATGAACCTATAAACACACGAAAATGACTTTAAACACTAAATTAAGTAAGAAAACACAACATAAATGCATAAGAACTAGCTAACTAAGGCGCATAAATATGCTTCTATCAAATTCCCCCACACTTAGCTTTTGCTAGTCCTCGAGCAAAACAAAGAAACAAAACATAACCTAAACCTTCCAACGTTCACCTCAGGGATTTCCAATGGTACATGACAAGTTAAAAATCATCATCCCCACAGATTTGAGTCATCTTTACAATTGAAAACATACTTAATCATAGACACCACTTACTAGTTCACAATTAATCGATTAAAAGAATGTTTTGAATGTAGTAACATGCCTTAGAGAATTTGCTCAATCCTTACAAGATATGCACTCAATTTTCACTCAGATTTTCTAACTACACACCCTATACTAGTTATATGTGAGAAGATTGATGTAAATATGAAAACGAATGCTCACATATACGTATAACAAAGAACGCAATTTATGGAGTTAATAAGCATGTTTAGAAATGATCTCATGAATGGAATGCTACTACTTAGATGCGAGAACCAATGACCATATGCTCATACCAAATTCAAACTCCACAAATTGAAACACATAACACTCAAGAATGAAGTCAAGGGTTGTAACGGGGCTTGGGGTAGTGGTTAACAAAGAAAAGATAAGGAGAACAAGCGTTCTTCAAGTAATAGTAAGCAAAGTAGTGTACTTAAGACTTAGAATTCATTTAGATTGCAGAAATTAACTTTAAAACACAAGGGGAAGACTTAGACAACTCCTTAGGGCCGAATTCATTGTTTTGGACCCTTACTTCAACAAACAATACTTTGGAATTCTTTTTCACAACTTTTCAACTCTTTTTCATACTTTTCACGCCTTTTTTTTTTTTTTCTTTTTCTTTTCTTTCATGCCGTGCCTATGGCACACAAATTCTCGCACAAGAACACTTCCCCCACACTTGTTTTCTGCCAACATAAATCGAAAGAAATTCAATTTGAATCATGCTTTACTAAGCTTTAAGAACAAGGGTGTGGATGGTCCTAATCTAGGCTAGGTGAGGATAATGTGGGTTAACTTAAACATAAAATGACATGGGATACACGGCAATATGGCTAAGGTGGTGGTCACTACACAACTTCATCTTGAATCTGTGTTATGCAAATCAATAACATGCTTTGAATGAAATGGGCATGAGTTCTAGCATTTGGAACTAAATGATGAAACGCCTCTAAGTAGTAACCAAGCAAAGAATAATGAGATCATGCAACGACTTAGAAAACAAAAATGCACAGATTCTAACTCTCCAAATAAACGTTTAGGCTCAAGTCTCACAAGGTTGTAGCGTTAATTTGAGTTCCTTCCTTCAAGCATGTTACAAAAACTGATTTTTTTTTTATTTTTTTATTTTTTATTTTTTTATGATTGCATGTGAAGTCATAAGTTATAACCACAACCAAGCATACACAAAGAGTAAATCAAACTTTCATCCATGTTAATCACTCTCTTTAACAGCCATGTAATTACAAACCGAATCCTCATCATTGTGTTGGAAGGTACCCTAAAACAAAAACAAACACACAAAAACACTTTGAAAACAACTCTTTTTGGGTTTTTAAAACAAATTTTTCAAATTTTTATGTGATTTTCGGATTTTTACTTCAAAACACACTAAAACACACCAAAACTGCTTAAAAACACTTAAAAACAGCAAGGAACAAGTCTATAAGTAAAGGGTGATAAAATCCCATGAATTTGCATAAAAAACACTTAGTTACCCCCCCACACTTAAATCAAACATTGTCCTCAATGTTTCAAGCATAAAATCACACAAAACACAAAGAAACACACAAACAGCAAGTAAAACAACTAAATAGGCAGATTCGAAATAAACAACAAAGTGAAGGGTTTAGGAACGCAAATCTGGAATTGGAGTGATTCCTTGAGCTTCCTTTGTTGAATTGCATGGGTTGCCTCCCAAGTAGCGCTTTCTTTAACGTCTTGCAGCCGGACGAAGACACGTTCATGCTCCATTAGAGCCCACGGCATGGAGTGGGGTCTCCTCCACGACATGCTCCACAAAGTTCTCATAGTATGGCTTCAATCTATGTCCGTTCACCTTGAACTCGTGGCCACTTTTTAAGCTTTGGACTTGGACTGCACCATGAGGAAAAACATTAGTAACAACAAGAGGTCCAATCCATTTAGAACGTAACTTACCAGGGAATAACCGAAGTCTTGAATCAAAAAGCAACACTTTCTGCCCCTTGGAGAACGTTTTGGTACGAAGCATCTTATCATGATAAGCCTTCGTCTTGTCCTTGTAGATGCGAGCATTCTCATAAGCCTCGTTCCTAATCTCCTCAAGTTCATCTAATTGGAGCTTCCTATGAACTCCAGCAGCGTCTATGTCCAAATTGAAGGTTTTCACAGCCCAATGTGCCTTGTGCTCTAACTCAACGGGCAAATGACATGGCTTACCATATATAAGCCGAAAAGGTGACATGCCAAGGGGAGTTTTGTAAGCCGTACGATAGGCCCACAATGCATCGTCCAAGCGCAAACTCCAATCTCTTCTTGAGGGTCCCACGGTTTTCTCTAGGACTTGTTTGATCTCCCTATTTGAAACCTCCGCTTGCCCATTGGTTTGAGGGTGATAAGGTGTGGAAACCTTATGAGTAACGTTGTACTTCTTGAGCAAAGCTTCAATGGTGCGGTTACGAAAGTGAGAACCCCCATCACTAATTAAAACTCGTGGCATCCCAAACCTAGCAAAAATATTAGATTTCACAAAATCTGCAACAACCTTAGAATCGTTAGTACGGGTGGCTTTGGCTTCCACCCATTTGGAAACATAATCGACAGCTAGCAAGATATAAGTGAAACCAAAAGATGGAGGGAAGGGGCCCATGAAATCAATACCCCACACATCAAAAATTTCCACAAATGAGAGAGATTGTTGTGGCATTTGGTCCTTAGGCCCTATGTTACCTGTTCTTTGACACTTATCGCATGTTAAACAAAACATTTTAGCATCTTTAAAGAGATTAGGCCAATAAAATCCAGATTGTAACACCTTTAGGGCTGTCCTTTGGGTGCCAAAATGTCCCCCACATGCATAAGTATGGCAGAATGTAAGAATGGAATTAAATTCAGATTCGGGCACACATCTACGCACAATCTGATCTGGGCAGAATTTCCATAAATATGGATCATCCCAAACATAAAAACGTGCATCATGAACAAGTTTATCACGTTGGAACTTGTTTAGGGTACTAGGAACTTGCTTAGACACCAAGAAATTGACCAAATCGGCATACCAAGGGGTTCTTACCTCAATGGACAGAAGTTGCTCATCCGGAAACGTTTCTAAAATGGGGGTGGACTCTTCCTCACGCACCATTCTACTTAGGTGGTCAGCCACCACGTTTTCACACCCTTTCTTGTCTCGGATTTCAAGATCGAACTCTTGAAGTAGGAGCATCCAACGAATGAGTCTTGGCTTAGCCTCCTTTTTGGTGAGAAGATACTTCAAGGCTGCATGGTCAGTGAAAACAATTACTTTAGTACCAAGAAGATATGATCTAAACTTATCTAAAGCAAATACAACCGCCAAGAGTTCTTTTTCGGTTGTAGAATAATTCAATTGAGCATCATTTAAAGTGCGTGAAGCATAATAAATAACATGTGACTGTTTATTTTTCCTTTGACCCAAAACAGCCCCAAGTGCATAATCCGATGCATCACACATCAATTCAAAGGGAATGGACCAATCCGGGGGAGTTATGATGGGTGCCGTGGTGAGTAAGTCTTTTAGATGCTTGAATGCCTTCTCACACGCCTCGTTGAACTCAAAAGACACATCCTTTTGGAGTAGGCGGCATAGGGGTTGTGCAATCTTGGAAAAGTCCTTGATAAATCGTCGATAGAATCCTGCATGGCCAAGAAAAGAACGGACCTCTCTAACCGACGTAGGAGAGGGTAAGTGACGTACAAGATCTATTTTAGACTTATCAACTTCAATTCCTTTTTCAGAGATGATATGACCCAAAACTATACCTTGTTTAACCATAAAATGACATTTTTCCCAATTCAAAACAAGGTTAGTTTCCATGCATCTTTTCAAGATTAAAGTGAGATTATGCAAACAAGCATCAAATGAGTCTCCAAACACACTAAAATCGTCCATAAATACTTCAATTATCTTTTCAACATAATCAGAGAAGATACTTACCATGCATCGTTGGAAAGTGGCCGGTGCATTGCATAAACCAAATGGCATACGACGATATGCAAAAGTACCAAATGGACAAGTAAAGGTGGTCTTTTCTTGATCATCCGGCGTTATGACAATTTGATTATAACCCGAATAACCATCAAGAAAGCAATAAAAAGAATGACCGGCTAACCTTTCAAGCATTTGATCAATGAATGGCAAAGGGAAGTGATCTTTCCTTGTTGCGGCATTTAGCTTTCTATAGTCAATGCACACCCTCCAACCGGTTTGAATGCGTGTAGGCACAAGTTCATCTTCTTCATTCTTCACCACAGTCACTCCGGATTTCTTTGGCACAACTTGAACCGGTGAAACCCAACGGCTATCCGAGATAGGATAGATCACCCCACAATCTAGAAGCTTGATAATCTCCTTTTTCACAACTTCCATCATTGGAGGGTTGAGCCGGCGTTGAGCCTCTCTGGTTGGTTTAGCCCCCTCCTCTAAAAGTATGCGATGCATGCAAGTTGTAGGACTAATACCCTTTATGTCGGCCAAGGTCCATCCTATGGCCGTCTTGTGCTCTTTCAACACCCGAATCAATTTCTCCTCCTCCATTGCTGTGAGGGATAAGGAAACTATGACAGGCAACGTCTCATTGTCTCCCAAATAGACATACTTCAAATGATCCGGCAATGGTTTAAGCTCAAGAATGGGTGCCTGAATCACTGAAGGTAACAACTTGTTAGTCGAAACAGGAATTGGACTCGGTTTTGGAGGCTTACCAAAGTGTTGTGGCAATGACTCAAGTGCAGCAACCATCTCGGCCTCATCTTCACTTCTAGGCACGGCAAAACCAGATTTTTGCCCAATTCCTTGTGCAATTGTTGTTTCAAGTGTATCTCTCTCCAAAGAATCGAGAAATTCCTGCGCCAAATCATCAATTATATCAATAGAAAAGCAAGAATGATCGTCCTTAGGAAATTTAATACTTTCAGAAAGATTGAAATCAATGACTTCCCCATCAAATTCCATCGTTAAAGTTCCTTTAAACACATCTATCTTGGTGCGGGCTGTTTTCATGAAGGGCCTCCCTAATAGAATCGGTAATGGGGTGGAATGGGGTGAATCCTCCATGTCAAGCACGTAGAAATCCGCTGGAAAAATCAAGTTATCAACCTGTACCAAAACATCTTCCAAAACACCCTTTGGATATGCATTAGAACGATCGGCTAATTGAATTATCACACCATCATTTTTAAGCTCACCTAAGTTCATAGATGCATAAATAGAGTATGGCATAACATTAATCGAAGCCCCTAAGTCTAACATGCATTGTTCAAACTTAGTATTACCAATAACGCACGGAATTGTAAAACTACCCGGATCTTTGCATTTAGGGGGTAATTTCCTTTGTAACACAGCAGAGACATTTTCACTTACCTGGACCACCTCCTTGTTTGAAATCCTCTTCCTCGTTGTGCAAAGCTCTTTTAAGAACTTGGCATACTTAGGGACTTGCTTGATTGCATCAAGGAGCGGAATGTTAACTTGAACTTTCCTAAAGGTTTCCAAAATGTCCTTTTCACTCTCCTCCTTCTTTGATTGCCTAAACCTGCTAGGAAAGGGCACGTTTAGTGGAATGGAACTTGACAAAGTCGAATTTGGACTTACCTTAGGCATATTGGACGGTTTTGGCACAATAGGGGGCTGCGGCAAAGATTCTTTCACCCTTGCCGTGGCCTTTATTCCTTGTTCCTCCTCTTCTTGCAGCAACACGTCCTCTTCTTGACTTGTTTTGGACGTGCTTGGGGTGGTTTCGACCTCCTTACCACTTCTCAACATGATTGCCTTGGCAGATTCGAATCCTCCCCTTGGATTGACAACGGTTGAGCTAGGGAGCTTGCCTTTGTCTCGGAATTGTCCTACAAATTCCGCAATCTGCCCAATTTGTTTCTCCAAGTGATCCACCCTTTTGTCTTGGTTTTGCATGGCTTTGGTTTGATCCTCTTGCCCCTGAGACAAATTGGTAAGTAATTTAAGAAGTGTTTCATTGCCCAACGACGTACCTTGATTGTTTTGGGCAGGTTGTGCTTGGTTTGGATTGGGGCCGAATGGCTTGGTGTAGAACCCCGGGGGTTGTTGTCTAAAGCCTCCTTGTTGTTGAGGTTGTTGAGGTTCCCTCCACTTGAAGTTTGGATGGTCTCTCCAACCCGGATTGTATGTGTTGGAATATGGATCATTCCTTGGTTGATTGTGGCTCGGAAATCCCATGGCATTTGCACTCTCCCATCCCCCATTCTCAATCAATTGAGGGCATTTTTCTGAAGGGTGTCCTTGGATAGAACATACACCACATACAATCGGTCCTTGTATCTTCATTCCTTCGGCCATCTGAGACACAATAGAAGTAAGATTAGCTATCTGAGATTGAATATCGGATTGAGAACTTACCTCATTCAAGTGTTGCCGTGGGGGGTCCCTTTGCCCAAGTCCTTCATATTGTTGTGCATTTAGAGCACGGTTTGCAATTAGGGTCTTGGCCGACATAGGAGTTTTGTCCACCAATGCACCTCCCGCCGAAGCATCGAGCATTTGCCTTTCAATGGGAAGAAGGCCCTCATAGAAATATTGAAGGAGAAGCTCCTCCTTCATTTGATGTTGAGGACATGATGCAACAAGGGCTTTAAAACGCTCGTAGTATGCCGGAAAAGATTCTCCTTGACTTTGTTGGATTCCGCTAATTTTCTTCCTCAAGAGAATGACTCTTGAAGTAGGGAAGAACTTCTCCAAGAACGCTCTCTTCATGCTCTCCCAAGAAGTAACGGTCCCGGGTGCCAATTCATAAAGCCAATCCTTAGCCTTTTCCACAAGAGAGAATGGAAAAGCTTTCATCATTAGAATGTTCCCATCGACATTTATGGGTGTCATGCTCGAACAAACAACCTCGAACTCCTTGAGATGCTTGTTGGGATCTTCC
This sequence comes from Pyrus communis, assembly GCF_041283825.1. Classification (NCBI taxonomy): domain Eukaryota; kingdom Viridiplantae; phylum Streptophyta; class Magnoliopsida; order Rosales; family Rosaceae; genus Pyrus; species Pyrus communis. Next base: position 21,185,708 of record NC_142565.1, read on the forward strand.
ATGGAAAGCCCATGGTATTTCGGAATGTGGTGCAACAAGCTTGACTTCAACTCGAATTCATCGGTCTTGCCTTGGGCAGCCGCGGGGTATTGAATGCATAATGGTGCGGCATTGGCCAACCCCGAGGCCGAAAGCTCTTTAATGGTCCGATTGTCTGCTGCCATAACTTCTTCTTCCACACTTTCAAACTCAGATTCGGCCTCTGAACTTGAACTAGGTTCACTAGGTTCACTAGGTTCGGGATGCCTCCTCTTTCTTCTCAAATCACGTTCAAAATCGTCGTTAAAGTCCAAGATATGTGCATGCACAGTTTGAGAACTCCGCGTCATGCACTAGTACCTAAACCAAGAAAACAAAACAAAATGAGAAAACTAGGTAAATTACACTAAAAACTTACGGCAAAAACACAAGGGATTAGCAATTTTGCTAATCCCCGGCAACGGCGCCAAAATTTGATGCGAAAATAGTTAAACACACAAATTAACCCTATGGATGACAATTGTAGTAAATGAGCAAATAGGGATCGTTCTAGACCGGGGATTAACTAGGGATGCTAATCAATGTGAAATTGACTCAAAAGACTCAAAACAACACAAACACACTCAAATCTGCCTAAAAACCACTTTCTGGGCAGATTTGAGCACAAACACAAATTTGGACGAAATTAAGTAATAACTTGACTCAAGAACGTAAAAACACAATATAAAACACTAAACTAACTCAAAGAATGTAAAACTAAACACTTAAAACATTAAAACAAACCAAAAGACTCAAACATCACCCAAAACACTCAAAACTGCCTTAAAATCACTTTCTGGGCAGTTTTGAGCACTTTGGTGAATCTGGACGAAATTGGGAAATAAAATGAATCAAAACACTTAAAAGCACAAACTAAATTGATTTCTAACTAAATTGGACATTAAAGTAAAGGGGGATTAAGGTTTTGACGAAGTTAAATTAAATAAAACAAGTTAATAAACTAGGCAGATTGTATAAACGGATTTGAGAAACAAGATGATGGATGGATTAGTTAGAGGTCCATTCTCCACACATGACACATTTATATATGAATCGATTCTCCAATTGCTTTTCATTATCTATGATGCTCAACACCCCAAGTTAACCGTGATGCACTAATTAACTCTCAAATTTTCCTTATGTTATTGAATTGGATGATGCATGCGACAATTCAAATCATTCTCCAATGGTTCTCAACATGAATGCATAGAAGAGATACAATGAGAGATCATTATGCTCTATGAAAATTATAAGTGTTGACGAGGCAATTGTAACTATGAATGCATGATACTTTTGCCAAGAATTCAATTAACGCGGTTGTGACTAGCAACCTTCACTACTCATGTTTATAAACTTGTGACGATTAGGTGAAACTCGTTTATAAACTAGCATCGAGTTTATGCATGAAGACTAAGTATGCATCCCTAATCAACATACAAAAACAAGTCTTTAATAAACATGATAATTGAATTGCAATCACAAATTAACAAATCACAATTGGAAGAAATCAATTCATATTTCAAACATGTTCATGGCTTCAAACTTTCCCCTAACTAATTAGGGGTTTAGCCACTCATGATTACAACAAACTTAGAGAGTAATAACAAAGTAAACATTGAAAACAAGAATCGAAGTACACCTAAAAATTCCAACAACTCAATCTTGAATTGTATGAACGTTTAGGCCTCTTCTCCTCTAGTTGCTGCGGCACAAGGGGTTTTGGTGAGTTTTGGGGGTTATGGATGATGTAGAATGATGTGTTTAGGGTAGGGATGGATGTAGGGGAAGGCAAGGAGTGTTTTTGGGCAGAAAATATGAAGAATGGTGAAGTATGGTAGTGCTAGAGAGAGAGAAGGAATTTCTGGCGTGAATGAATGTGTATGAGAGATGGTTTTCTGAAATGGAAGAGTGTGTTGTTTGTGGCTGCAATGCATGCTTATTTATAGGTGAAATGGGGGGAACATGATGACTAGGAATTAGGTGGAAAGTGATAGAAGCATATTTAGGCGACTTACTTAGCATGTTTTCGTGCATTTATATTGTTAATTCATAGTTGTTTTAGTCGTTTAAGCCATTTTCGTGTGTTTTTAGGTTCATATGGCTAAGGAAGCAAAAAGATGCATTTTGGAGCATTTTGGAGCAAAATTGGACTTGGAATGGATAGCTTATGTTTGGAGCAAAAGGAATGGACGAAATTGAAGGATTCCTAATCCATTGCAGCCACATGCATTCACATGCATAAATCAGCCACATGCATCTCCCATCACCATATCAGATTTCCATCATATTCACATGCATTCCATCCTTTAAAACATTGCACATGCACTCCCTTTAATTAATTAAGCCACATGCACTCCCATCCATTTCATCATTGCAGCCAACACATGCTTTCACATGCATTTTCAGATTGTCCCCTTGCACATGCAGCCACATATTCATTGCACATGCAATTCCAACCCACATGCATCCTTTAATCATTCAAACATGCAGCCACATTCCCTCCTAGCTGTCATGTTCCCCCCATTTCACCTATAAATACACACTCATTCATACACATTTCATTCATACACTCTTCCATATTCCAGAAATTCGTCAAAACCTCTCCACACCCTCATTGCAGCCACCAAAACACTTTTCTCCTCCATTGCAGCCACTCCAACCACTCCCCAAACCATTCACACCATCAAACTATCCTTAGACCTTGTGCTACAACGAAGAGGAAGAGAAGAGTGCCTAAACGTTCATACAATTCAAGTTTGAGTTGTTGGAATGTTTAGGTGTTTCTTTGATTTCAATGTTTAATTTCAATACTCTTTGTTTTGTACGTATGAGGAATGGAAGAGAAGAGTGCCTAAACGTTCATACAATTCAAGTTTGAGTTGTTGGAATGTTTAGGTGTTTCTTTGATTCCAATGTTTAAATTCAACTAAACCCCCCTTGGCTAGGGGGGAATTCGAAATATATGTTTATGCTTGCATTTTGATTTGATTACTTCTAATTGCGTTTCATAAGTTGTGGATTCAATTTGTTTAACCGTTTGATTGATAACTTATTTATGTATGTTTATTGAGAATGCGCGCTTAATTTTCATGCATGAATATGACGCTAGAATATAAGTGAGTTTCACCTAATAGTTACGAACTTATATTCACAAGTAGTGGAGGTTGCTTATAAACAATCGCGTTAAACAAATTCTTGGCATAAGTTTCATGCAATCATAGTAACGAATGCCTCGTCAACACTTATAATTTTCATAGAGCGTAATGATTCTTGCTTGTACCTCTTCTATGCATTCATGTTGAGGACTTGTGGGGAATGTTTTGAATTGTCGCATGCATCATCCAATTCAATAACGTTAGGAAGATTTGAAGGTTAATTAGTGCATCACGGTTAACTTGGGGTGTTGAGTATCATAGTTTATTGAAATGCAATTGGAAATCATTTTATTATGCAAGTATAACATGTATGGAGATGAACCCCTTAGCTAGCCTTCATTCCATTCAATTCTATCACACATTCACATTTACATTTTGCTTTTACTTACAATCTGTTCGTTTAGTTTAAATTCGTCAAAACCTAACCCCCCCTTTACTTTCTTGTTCTTTAGTGTTTAGACTTTGTTTAGTTTATGTTTTAAAGTGTTTTGATTCAATTTATTTCCCAAAATTCGTCCAAATTCACCAAAGTGCTCAAAACTGCCCAGAAAGTGATTTTAAGGCTGTTTTGAGTGTTTTGGGTGATGTTTGAGTCTTTTGGTTTGTTTTAGTGTTTTAAAGTTTAGTTTTGCATTCTTTGAGTCTAGTATAGTGTTTTATATTGTGTTTTTACGTTTGAATCAAACCATAATCTTAAATTCGTCCAACATTGGGTTTAAGGTCAGAAACTGCCTAGTTAGTGTTTTTAGGCAGTTTTGAGTCTTTTGAACTTGTTTTGAGTCCTTTGAGTCTTTGTGAACGTTTTTAACTTTATTTTACGTTTTTGAGTCAGTTTCCAAGTGATTTGCAATCCCTCCTAATCCCCGGTTAAGAACGATCCCTACTTATACTTATACTACAATTGACAAAAAGAGGGTTTAATTTGTGTGCGTATAAATCACGCATCAAATTTTGGCGCCGTTGCCGGGGATTAGCAAATTTGCTAATCTCTTGGATTGTTTGTTTCTGTTATGTATTTTAGTTTTAGTTTTTGATTTGTGTTTTGTTTGTTGAATTCAAATACTAGAGAAGAACAACATGGCACTTGATAATGCTTTTCTTTTGTCACAGCTCATGGAAAGGTCTCAAATGCAAAGAGTTGATATATTTAATCTTCAATCAAGGAATAACGTGTTTTCCAATACTTACAATTCGGATTGGAGTGATCATTCAAACTCTATGTGGTGGGAACCTCAAAATGCTCAACAAGGAGGATATTGGCAGCCACCACAACCTCATATTCAATATGCCCAACAAAACTTAAGTTCGTCAATAGATTATAATCAAAAGCTTAACGAATTAATTTGTTTGGTGCAGGGCTCACAAAATCAAGACAATGAGGCTCGACAAGAAGACAAAAGGTTGGACCACTTGGAAAAGCAAATTGGGCAGATCGCGGAGTTCGTAGGACAATTTTGCGACCAAGGCAAACTCCCTAGTTCAACCATTGTAAAACCGAGGGGAGAATTTGAAGCACCTTTGCTGGAAGCACTTATTGCTCCTACGCCATCTAATTCAAGTAAGGTTGTTCCAATTAGTTCTAACCCCATTCCACCTAATATCCCTATTCCTTGCAGGTTCATGAATTCCAAGGAAGAAGAAAGTGAAAAAGACATCTTGGAAGACCTTCCAAAGGTGCAAAGTAGGGAATTTCATGAATTCATCAAAGAGGATATACTTGAGACAACAATGCCCAAAGAAGTTGAAGTTGATGACATTGGACAAGTCATAACCATCACATGCAATCTGGCCAAGTCCAATATCCCTGAAACTTTCAAAGGAGTGGTGTTTGTCATTGAGTTCTTGTCAGACAAAACAAGTAAGTCATTTTTTTCAAATTCCATTACATTTTATACTAACTTGTTGTTTTTTATGAATCAGGCACCTACATTAGAATTCAAACCAATGCCGGTTCACTTCAAGTATCACCTTCCATTCAAGGACCAATTCCATGCCGTTTGATTTTATTTATGTTAATAAAAAAAAAAATAAAATAAAATAAAAAAAAAAAATGAAAGAAAGATACTAAACATGGAGAAAGGTGGAGCTTCACAAAGGTTGTTTGCGTGAAGCCCCACTACGAGGCGCAGAAGCGGGAGGCATAGAAGCGGGAGGCATAGAAGCGGGAGGCATCGGAGCGGAAGCCATCGGAGCGGGAGGCATTGGAGCTTGAGCATTCCAGGCCTCAATACTTGGCCAAGCGCTGGATGACCCAGGAAAAAGGTGCCTCTGGAGATAAGACGCAAACCTTTGACGGTCACTGTGAATTCGACCCTCAGATTCTTGCAGCTCATCAAGCTTCCTCTTCATCCCCGACGAATAGTTATTTGCAAGCACATGCAAACTTCTATTCTCGTACTTAAGCTGCTGGATCTCTTGCTTAAGTCTTTCCACCTCTGCCATCAACGATTCCACCTGACGAGAGCGGGCAAGCAGGCGTAGGCCCATGTTGGACACATAGCTCGCACACTGAACACTAAGTGCGAGGGACTCTTGAACGGCCAACTCATCAGACCGTCCTGATAGCAGCCTACTATCTTTTGGAGTGAGGAGGTTCCTAGCTACTATTGTAGCTGTTGTGGCGTCCTGCATCACGGAGTCTTCACCTGTAAGAAGACAGTTAGAAGATAAGAAAGAAGGGCGCCATACGTTACCTTGACGCGGCGCGCCCGTATCACTGCTAAGGCTCAATTCCAAGCTAAGGTTCGATGAGTTTGCCATTTTTCAAAAGTGTTCAAAGAAAAGGGATGGAGTTAAATTTCAAAGGGCCGGAGTCGATTTTCAAGAATGGGAAATCTTCAGAGTGTGTTTGTTGTGGTGATCGATAGCTCAATAAAAAAGCCAAGGTGACGCGTCCACCGATTCAAAAAGCCGGAATTTCCGGCGTAATTTTGGCAACGCTTTCTCGGCTTTTCAGAAGACGCGTTCAACTTTGTCAAAAGATTTCTGACAAAGCTGAAAACACGTGGAGGCCATCATCGCAACTACACGTCTTTAGCCGACAAGCGCAAAGTTCGGCGACGCTTTCTCTGCTTTTCAGAAAACGCGTGCAGCTTTGTCAAAAGAAGCCGCATCTGCACTACCACGTGTCGTTCAGAAAGAGAAGGGGGGCCCGCTCAGAAATCGAAGAGGCGTCGTTCAGAAATCGAAGGGGCGCCACTATTTCAAAAAGCCGGATTTGCGGGATCAAGACGTTTGTCGACAAGGGTAAAAAAACAGTACCACCACTTGATATTATTTCTATATATGTCGACCTTCGTCTTTTATGGCAAGGCAAACCTGAAGAAAATGCCCAACTCTCCCTCACCTCTGAGGGCGCACTCCCAGCAAAGCCTTTCAAAATACTCAATTCTTTCTTCTTCCCCAAAGATGATACCAGATGCCTGGAGTACAGATGACCCAGGAGGAAATGGCGGATTGAAGTGTGCTGATTCATTCACCGCTTCTTCAAAAGCAAAGGTATCTCATATCATCAAGGTCAAAAGCAAAAGTATCTCATATCATGCTCTTTCCCTGTCTTTTTCTTTGTCCTTGTTCTTACTCGCATGGCAAAGTAAAAGAAGCAATCAGCCGGCACTTGGAGTCAGTCTTCCGATCTGGAGCCAACTGCCTGGAATCTATTCCTGATTGCTTACCTAGCGTTGCTCTCGAGTAGTCATCTTCAACGGTTGATACACTTCCAGAGAAGGGACCACTTCTGCAAAGGGGAGCGAGTAAGGCAAGTGAAAATGATACATTGAAGCATGTGGAGACAAACTTAGGCTGAGTTATCCTCCAACCCTTTTCAATACGAATTGGAAAGATTGAACAAAGAAACAGACCAAAGGGGTAAGCTCAGACCTTCGGGGGAGACCAAAAGAACCATCATGCTGATCAGTTCAAGAAGTAGCACAAAGGAAAATCAACGATGGGCGGAAACCAGTTCAAGAGTAAGCCTGTGGAATCACAAAGATCAAAGCCTCAATGCAATCACCAAGGAGAAGAGGGAATTTACACTCCATAACCAGATTTGCGTCCCTAAACTCTTCTCTTTGTTAATTACATTCTGCCATGTTTAGTATGTTTAAATGCTTTTTGTGTGTTAACTTATGTTTTGTGTGAATCTATGCTTAAAACATTGAGGACAATGTTTGATTTAAGTGTGGGGGGGTAACTAATGTTGTTAATGCAAATTCGTGGGATTTTATCACCCATAACTTCAAATGTTGTTCCTTGCTGTTTTAAGGTGTTTTTAAGTTGTTTTAGAGTGTTTTTAGTGTGTTTTGTTTTATAACTCCGAAAATCACATAAAAATTTGAAAAACATGTTTTGAAAAGCCTAAAAAGAGTGTTTTGAGTCGTTTTTGTGTGTTTGTGTCTTAGGGTACCTTCCAACACAATGATAAGGATTTGGTTTGTAATTGCATGACTGTTAAAAAGAGTTATAAACATGGAGAAAAGTTTGATTTACTCTTGGTATATGCTTGGTTATGGTTATAATATATGACTTCACATGCAATCATAAAAGAAAAATTCGTTTTTGTAACATGCTTGAAGGAAGAAACTCATAATAACGCTACATCCCTGTGAGACTCGAGCCATTACTTTCTTTGGAGAGTTATTTTCTGTGATTCTTTGTTTTCTAAAGTTGTTGCATGATCTCATTATTCCTTGCTTGGTTGCTACTTAGAATGCAATTGTATCATGATAGAACTAAATGCTAGAACTTATATCCGTTTCATTCAAAGCATGACATTGAATTGCATAACATATATCAAGATGAAGTTGTGTAGTTGCCACCATAGCCAAATAGCCTTACTTCCCATTTTTCGTATTTGTTGTAAGTTTTAACCCCGTTGAGCTTTGTTTAGCCTTTATTCATTGTTAACCCACATTCCCAAACTTTAAAACACTAAAACAAACCAAAAGACTCAAACATCACCCAAAACACTCAAAACAGCCTTAAAATCACTTTCTGGGCAGTTTTGAGCACTTTGGTGAATTTGGACGAATTTTGGGAAATAAATTGAATCAAAACACTTTAAAACATAAACTAAACAAAGTCTAAACACTAAAGAACAAGAAAGTAAAGGGGGGGTTAGGTTTTGACGAATTTAAACTAAACGAACAGATTGTAAGTAAAAGCAAAATGTAAATGTGAATGTGTGATAGAATTGAATGGAATGAAGGCTAGCTAAGGGGTTCATCTCCATACATGTTATACTTGCATAATAAAATGATTTCCAATTGCATTTCAATAAACTATGATACTCAACACCCCAAGTTAACCGTGATGCACTAATTAACCTTCAAATCTTCCTAACGTTATTGAATTGGATGATGCATGCGACAATTCAAAACATTCCCCACAAGTCCTCAACATGAATGCATAGAAGAGGTACAAGCAAGAATCATTACGCTCTATGAAAATTATAAGTGTTGACGAGGCATTCGTTACTATGATTGCATGAAACTTATGCCAAGAATTTGTTTAACGCGATTGTTTATAAGCAACCTCCACTACTTGTGAATATAAGTTCGTAACTATTAGGTGAAACTCACTTATATTCTAGCGTCATATTCATGCATGAAAATTAAGCGCGCATTCTCAATAAACATACATAAATAAGTTATCAATCAAACGGTTAAACAAATTGAATCCACAACTTATGAAACGCAATTAGAAGTAATCAAATCAAAATGCAAGCATAAACATATATTTCGAATTCCCCCCTAGCCAAGGGGGGTTTAGTTCCTCATGGTACAAAACAAAGAGAATCAAAGAAACACCTAAACATTCCAACAACTCAAACTTGAATTGTATGAACGTTTAAGCCCTCTTATCATCCATTCCTCATACGTACAAAACAAAGAGTATTGAAATTAAACATTGAAATCAAAGAAACACCTAAACATTCCAACAACTCAAACTTGAATTGTATGAACGTTTAGGCACTCTTCTCTTCCTCTTCGTTGTAGCACAAGGTCTAAGGATAGTTTGATGGTGTGAATGGTTTGGGGAGTGGTTGGAGTGGCTGCAATGGAGGAGAAAAGTGTTTTGGTGGCTGCAATGAGGGTGTGGAGAGGTTTTGACGAATTTCTGGAATATGGAAGAGTGTATGAATGAAATGTGTATGAATGAGTGTGTATTTATAGGTGAAATGGGGGGAACATGACAGCTAGGAGGGAATGTGGCTGCATGTTTGAATGATTAAAGGATGCATGTGGGTTGGAATTGCATGTGCAATGAATATGTGGCTGCATGTGCAAGGGGACAATCTGAAAATGCATGTGAAAGCATGTGTTGGCTGCAATGATGAAATGGATGGGAGTGCATGTGGCTTAATTAATTAAAGGGAGTGCATGTGCAATGTTTTAAAGGATGGAATGCATGTGAATATGATGGAAATCTGATATGGTGATGGGAGATGCATGTGGCTGATTTATGCATGTGAATGCATGTGGCTGCAATGGATTAGGAATCCTTCAATTTCGTCCATTCCTTTTGCTCCAAACATAAGCTATCCATTCCAAGTCCAATTTTGCTCCAAAATGCTCCAAAATGCATCTTTTTGCTTCCTTAGCCATATGAACCTAAAAACACACGAAAATGGCTTAAACGACTAAAACAACTATGAATTAACAATATAAATGCACGAAAACATGCTAAGTAAGTCGCCTAAATATGCTTCTATCAGAAAGCTGAAATGGTGATGGGAGATGCATGTGGCTGTTTGTGCATGTGATTAAAGGGTGGAAATGCATGTGCTTTGACAGAAATGAAAGGGAATGCACGGTTTTGGTTGATTTCTGGTGGTTGTGAGGTGGAAATCTAGGTGGAAATGCATGTGGATTAAAGCTATGTGAATGATTAAGGTGAATGTGCATGAGTGCATGTGAAATCTGCCAAGATGCATGTGTTATGAAGTGGATTTTCTGCAAAGGCAAGGTGAATGTGCATGTGATTAAATTAAAAGATGGAATGCATGTGAAAGGTTGGAGATTGAATGTTTGTTGGTGTGATTGAATGATTAAAGTGCATGTGGCTGATTTATGAAGGGGAAATGCAAAGGGGAAATCTGGAAATGGGATAGGAGCCACGGCATTGTGTGGTGTTTGTTTGAATGTTTGCAATGATGAAATGGATGGGAGTGGTTTGATGAATGAGTGGATGGAATGATGAAAGAATAAAGGGAATGATGAAAGGGGAACAAGTGCATGTGGCTGCAATGATGGTGTTTTGCACGGCAATGATGGAGAAAGAAAGTGTGGATGCATGGTTGTGTTGGTGATGAATGTGAACTCTTTGTTCTTCATTTTCATTCCTTTGGTCTTCAATTTCGTCCATCTACTTGGCTTTAAGCATATGCAATCCATTCCAATCTCTAATTTGCTCCAAAAGGCTCCGAAAGGCATCCTTTTGCATCCTTAGCCATATGAACCTATAAACACACGAAAATGACTTTAAACACTAAATTAAGTAAGAAAACACAACATAAATGCATAAGAACTAGCTAACTAAGGCGCATAAATATGCTTCTATCACGTCGCTGGAATTTCTAGGTGTTTCTTTTCCTTTGAATTCAATGTTTAATTTCAATTCTCTTTGTTTTGTGCGTATGAGGAACTAAACCCCCCCCTTGGCTAGGGGGGGATTCGAAATACATGTTTATGCTTGCGATATGATTTGATTACTTCTAATTGCGTTTCATAAGTTGTGAATTCAATTTACTTATCTATGTGAATTACATTGATTTATGTGTGTTGGTTGAGAGTGCACGCTTAATTATCATGCATAAATTGGATGCTAGGATATAAGGAAATTTCACCTAATCGTTATGGAATTATATTCACAAGTAGTAAAGGTTGATGATCTCAATCGCGTTAAGTAAATTCTTGGCATAAGTTTCATGCAATCATAGTAACAAGTGCTTCGTCAATGCTTATGGTTTTCATAGAACTTAATGATTCTTGCTTGTATCTCTATTATGCAATCATGTAGGGGACTTGTGGGGAATGTTTTGGGTTGTCGTATGCAATCATCCAATTCAATAACGTTAGGAAAATCTGAAGGTTAATTTAAGCGAACCTAATTAACTTGGGGCGTTGAGAATTCATGGGTTATTGAAAAGCAATTGGAAATCGTTTTATATGCAAGTATAACATGTGTGGAGATGAACCCCTTAGCTAGCCTTCATTCCATTCATTAAATCCAAATTCGTTTAAAAATCTGTTCGTTTTACAAAGTTTTAAGTTTTGTTTTCAAATTCGTCAAAACCTCAATCCCCCTTTACTTTAGTGTCCAATTTAGTTAGAAAGTGTCTTAGTTTGTGTTTCTAAGTGTTTTGAATCAATTTATTACCCAATTTCGTCCAAAGTAGTCAAAGTGCTCAAAACTGCCCAGATTGTGTTTTTAAGGCAGTTTTGAGTGTTTTGGTGCTGTTTTGAGTCTTTTGGTTTCTCTTAGTGTTTTAAACTTTAGTTTTGCATTCTTTGGGTCTAGTTTGGTGTTTTATATTGTGTTTTTACGTTTTTGAGTCGAATCCAAGTGATTAACAATCCCTCCTAATCCCCGGTCCAGAACGATCCCTACTTACATTCTTCACTACAATTGATAAAAAGAGGGTTTAATTTGTGTGCGTATAATTCTCGCATCAGGGATCCTCAACAACCCCAACAACAAGGAGGATTTAGGCAGCAACCACCGGGCTTTTATACAAAGCCATTCATCCCCAATCAAAACCAAGTGCAATCTGCCCCAACAACCTCAGGTATGTCTTTGGATAATGATCAAGTTGTTAAGTTACTTACTACTTTAACGCAGGAAGTACAAACTCAAAATAAGGAGAGACAAATCCAAGACAAACGGGTGGATAATTTGGAGAAGCAAATGGGTCAAATTGCCGAGTTTATGGGGCAAATTAGAGAACAAGGCACATTGCCTAGTTCAACCGTTATGAACCCGAAGGGAGGATTTGAAACCGCTAAGGCCATCATGTTGAGAAGTGGTAAACAGGTTGGAACGGACTCAAGTACATCCAAATCAAGTCAAGACGAGGAGGACAAGTTGCTGCAAGAAGAAGCACGGGGAGCAAAGCCCACAGCCAAGGATGACCAAACCTTGCCGAATTCATCTAGTCCTCCTAAACCGTTCCAAACCACCAAGGTAAGTCCCAATTCAACTTTTTCTAGTTCTATTCCACTAAATGTGCCCTTTCCTGGCAGGTTTAGGCAATCAAAAAAGGAAGAAGCTGAGAAGGACATTCTAGAGACCTTTCGGAAAGTTCAAGTCAATATCCCGCTCCTTGATGCGATTAAGCAAGTCCCGAGGTATGCTAAGTTTTTAAAAGAACTTTGTACAACAAGGAGAAGGATTTCAAACAAAGAGGTGGTTCAAGTAAGTGAAAATGTCTCTGCTGTGTTACAAAGGAAATTACCCCCTAAATGCAAAGATCCGGGTAGTTTTACAATTCCGTGCGTTATGGGTAATACTAAGTTTGAACAATGCATGTTAGACTTAGGGGCTTCGATTAATGTTATGCCATACTCTATTTATGCATCTATGAACTTAGGTGAGCTTAAAAATGATGGTGTGATAATTCAATTAGCCGATCGTTCTAATGCATATCCAAAGGGTGTTTTGGAAGATGTTTTGGTACAGGTTGGTAACTTGATTTTTCCAGCGGATTTCTACGTGCTTGACATGGAGGATTCACCCCATTCCACCCCATTGCTGATTCTATTAGGGAGGCCCTTCATGAAAACAGCCCGCACCAAGATAGATGTGTTTAAAGGAACTTTAACGATGGAATTTGATGGGGAAGTCATTGATTTCAATCTTTCTGAAAGTATTAAATTTCCTAAGGATGATCATTCTTGCTTTTCTATTGATATAATTGATGATTTGGCGCAGGATTTTCTCGATTGTTTGGAGAGGGATACACTTGAAACAACAATTTCACAAGGAATTGGGCAAAAATCTGGTTTTGCCATACCTAGAAGTGTGGAGGAGGCCGAGATAGTGGCTGCCCTTGAGTCACTACCTCAACACCATGGTAAGCCTTCTAACCCAATTTCAATTTCAGTTTCCACTAATAAGTTGTTACCCTCAGTGATTCAGGCACCCGTACTTGAGCTTAAACCGTTGCCCGATCATTTAAAGTACGTCTATCTGGGAGACAACGAGACATTGCCCGTCATTGTCTCCTCATCACTCACCGCCACAGAGGAGGAGAAGTTGATCCGAGTGTTGAAAGAGCACAAGACGGCCATTGGGTGGACTTTGGCCGATATTAGGGGAATTAGCCCGACTACGTGCATGCATCGCATACTTCTAGAGGAGGGGGCTAAACCAACTCGAGAGGCTCAGCGCCGTCTCAACCCTCCAATGATGGAAGTTGTGAAAAAGGAGATTATCAAACTTCTTGATTGTGGAGTGATTTATCCGATCTCTGATAGTCGTTGGGTGTCACCGGTGCAATGTGTTCCAAAGAAGTCCGGAGTGACAGTGGCGAAGAATGCCGAGAATGAGCTTGTGCCAACCCGTATCCAAACAGGTTGGCGAGTGTGCATTGATTATAGGAAGCTCAACGCCACCACAAGGAAGGATCACTTCCCTTTGCCGTTCATTGATCAAATGCTTGAAAGGTTAGCCGGTCATTCTTTTTATTGTTTCCTTGATGGTTATTCTGGATATAATCAGATTGTCATAGCGCCGGATGACCAAGAAAAGACAACTTTCACGTGCCCCTTTGGTACTTTTGCTTATCGTCGCATGCCTTTTGGTTTATGCAATGCTCCGGCCACGTTTCAAAGGTGTATGGTAAGTATCTTTTCAGATTTTGTGGAAAAGATTATTGAGGTATTTATGGATGATTTCAGTGTGTTTGGTGATTCATTTGATGGTTGTTTGGAAAATCTCACAATAATTTTGAAACGATGTGTAGAAACTAACCTTGTGCTTAATTGGGAAAAATGTCACTTTATGGTTAGACAAGGCATAGTTCTAGGGCATATTGTTTCTGAAAGAGGAATTGAAGTGGATAAATCGAAAATAGATCTTGTGCGCCACTTACCCTCTCCAACTTCGGTTAGAGAGGTTCGTTCTTTTCTTGGCCATGCAGGATTCTATCGTAGGTTTATCAAGGATTTCTCGAAGGTTGCACAACCTCTTTGCCGTCTCCTACAAAAAGACGTGACGTTTGAATTCACCAAGGAGTGCACGACATCATTCAACCAACTTAAGGAGTTGTTGACCACGGCACCCATCATTGTTCCACCGGATTGGAGGCAACCCATGCATTCAACAAAGGAAGACTTAGAAAGCACTCCAATTCCAGATTCCTAAAACTCTTCTCTTTGTTGCTTTTTCGTTTCTGCCATGTTAGGTTGTTTAGTTGTTATTTTGTTTGTTTGTTTGTTAATTGTGTGAGAATATGATTGGAACATTGAGAAAATGTTTGATTTATTGATAGGCACTGCTAAACAAATAATAGGCTGTAACTTTCACAAAGGTCGTTTGCTTAAAGCCCCACTACGTGGCACCACTCTAGAGGCGGGAGGCATCTGAGCAGGAGGCATCGGAGCGGGAGACGTTGAAAATGGATCATTCGAGGCCTCAACACTTGGTGGAACACTTGATGAGCCAGGAAAAATGTGCCTCTGGAAGAAAGCCGCAAGCCTTTGACGGTCACTTTGACGGTCACTTTGCATTCGACCATTGGATTCTTGCAGCTCATCAAGCTTCCTCTTCATGCCCGACGAATAGTTATTTGCAAGCACATGCAAACTTCTATTCTCGTACTTAAGCAGTTTGATCTCCTGCTTAAGACTTTCCACCTCCGCCATCAATGATTCCACCTGACGGGAGCGGGCAAGCAAGCGTTGGCCCATGTTGGACACAGAGCTCGCACACTGAACACTAAGTGCGAGGGACTCTTGAACGACCAACTCATCGGACCGTCCTGACAGCAGCCTACTATCTTTTGGAGTGAGGAGGTTCCTAGCTACTATTGTAGCTGTTATGGCGTCCTGCATCACGGAGTCTTCACCTGTAAGAGGACCGTTAGAAGATAAGAAAGAAGGGCGCCATACGTTACCTTGACGCGGCGCGCCCGCATGACTGCTGAGACTCAATTCTAAGCTAAGGTTCGATGAGTTTGCCATTTTTCAAAAGTGTTCAAAGAGAAGGGGTGGAAGGAGTTAAATTTCAAAGGGCCGGAGTCGATTTTCAAGAATGGGAAATCTTCAGATTGTGTTTGTTGTGGTGATCGATAGCTCTATAAAAAGCCAAGGCGACGCGTCCACCGATTCAAAAAGCCGGAATTTCCGGCGTAATTTTGGCGACGCTTTCTCGGCTTTTCAGAAGACGTGTTCAACTTTGTCAAAAGATTTCTTCTTTTCAGAAAACACGTGGAGGCCATCATCGCAACTACACATCTTTAGCCGACAAGCGCAAAGTCCGGCGACGCTTTCTCTGCTTTTCAGAAAACGCGTGCAGCTTTGTCAAGAGGAGCCGCATCTGCACTACCACGTGTCGTTCAGAAAGCGAAGGGGCGTCGTTCAGAAATCGAAGGGGCGCCTGCTCAGAAATCGAAGGGGCGTCGTTCCGAAATCGAAGAGGCGCCTGCTATTTCAAAAAGCCGGATTTGCGGGATCAAAACGTCTGTCGACAAGGGTAAAAGAACAGTACCACCATTTGCTATTATCTCTATATATGTCGACCTTCATCTTTTATGGCAAGGCAGACCTGAAGAAAATGCCCAACTCTTCCTCACCTCTGAGGGCGCACTCCCAGCAAAGCCTCTTGAAATACTCAATTTTTTCTCCCCCAAAGAAGATACCAGAAACCTGGAGTACAAATGAGGCAGAAGGAAACGGTCGATCGAAGCATGTGGAGACAACCATAACAAATACATGTGCTGCTTCATTCGCCGTTTCTTCAAAAGCAAAGGTATCTCATATCATCAAGGTCTAAAGCAAAAGTATCTCATATCATGCTCTTTCCCTGTCCTTTTCTTTGTCCTTGTTATTACTCGCATGGCAAAGTAAACGAAAGCAATCAGAGGCACTTGGAGTCAGTCTTCTGTTCTGGAACCGGCTGCCTGGAATCCATTCCTGATTGCTTACCTAGAGTTGCTCTTGAGTAGTCATCTTCAACGGTTGACACACTTCCAGAGAAGGGACCACTTCTGCAAAGGGGAGCGAGTAAGGCAAGTGAAAATGATACATTGAAGCATGTGGAGACAAGCAACAACTGCATATGCTGAGTATCATCTAACCCTCTTCAATACGAATTGGAGAGATTGAACAAAGAAACAGACAAAAAGAGTAAGCTCAGACCTTCGGGGGAGACCAAAAGAAGCCTGCTGCCCAGTTCAAGAGTAGCACAAAGGAAAATCAACGATGGGAGCAGCGCAGTTCAAGAGTAAGCCTGTGGAATCACAAAGATCAAAGCCTCAATGCAATTACCAAGGAGAAGATGGAATTTACACTCTATAACCAGATTTGCGTCTCTAAACTCTTCTCTTTGTTAATTACATTCTGCCATGTTTAATATGTTTAAGTGCTTTTTGTGTGTTTACTTATGTTTTGTGTGAATCTATGCTTAAAACATTGAGGACAATGTTTGATTTAAGTGTGGGGGGGTAACTAATGTTGTTAATACAAATTCGTGGGATTTTATCACCCATTACTTCAAATGTTGTTCCTTACTGTTTTAAGGTGTTTTTAAGTTGTTTAAGAGTGTTTTAGTATGTTTTGTTTTTATAACTCCGAAAATCACATAAAATTTTGAAAAATATGTTTTGAAAAGCCTAAAAAGAGTGTTTTGAGTCGTTTTTGTGTGTTTGTGTCTTAGGGTACCTTCCAACACAATGATAAGGATTTGGTTTGTAATTGCATGACTGTTAAAAAGAGTTATAAACATAGAGAAAAGTTTGATTTACTCTTGGTATATGCTTGGTTATGGTTATAATATATGACTTCACATGCAATCATAAAAGAAAAATTCGTTTTTGTAACATGCTTGAAGGAAGGAACTCAAACAAACGCTACGACCCTGTGAGACTCGAGCCATTACCTTCTTTGGAGAGTTATTTTCTGTGATTCTTTGTTTCCTAAAGTTGTTGCATGATCTCATTATTCCTTGCTTGGTTGCTACTTAGAATGCAATTGTATCATGCTAGAACTAAATGCTAGAACTTATATCCATTTCATTCAAAGCATTGAATTGCATAACATATATCAAGATAAAGTTGTGTAGTTGCCACCATAGCCAAATAGCCTTACTTCCCATATTTCGTATTTGTTGTAAGTTTTAACCCCTTTGAGCCTTGTTTAGCCTATGTTCTTTGTTAACCCATGTTATCCTTACCTAGCCTAGAATAGGACCATCCATGCCTTTGTTCTTAAAGCATAGTAAGCATGACGGAAAATGAATTCCTTTTGATTAATATGTTGCAGAAAATAAGTGTGGGGGAAGGATTATTGATGAGAGTTGTTGTGCCATAGGCACGGCTAAAAAAAAAAAAAAAAAAAAAAAAAAAAAAAAAAAAGAAAAAAAAAAAAAAAAAATTTGAAAAATATGAAAAAGAAAAGAAAAATAAGAGTTGTTTGAATCTCCCCTATTAGTCTAAAAGTTGTTTTTCCGCGCTCTAAGGGAATTCTAAGTGCCTAATTCAATACTTTGCTCACTATTGCTTTAAGAATGTTTGTTTATCCTTCACCTTTCATTGTTAGCCAATACCCTAGCCCCGTTACAACCCTTTGACTTCTATCTTGAGTGTTATGTGTTTCAAAATGTGGAGTTTGGAATTGATATGAGCTTATGGAATCACTGGTTCTCATTCTAAGTAGTAGCATTCCATTCATGAGATCATATTCATGTCATTATCGTAAATCCAGAAAATGCTTTCTTTGTTATAACATATGTGAGATACTAGTCTTTCATGTTTACATCAATCTCTCACATATAACTAGTGTAGGGTGTGTAGTCAGAAAATCTGTGTGAAAATAGAGTGCATTCTAGTAAGGAATTGAGGAAATTCTCTAAGGCATGTTACTACATTCGAAATGTGTTTTAAATGCTTAATTGTGAACTAGTATGTGGTGACTATGATTAAGAATGTACTTAAGTGTAAAGATGGCTAAAATCTGTGGGAATAATGATTTTTAACTTGTCATATGCATTGGAAATCCGTGAGACGATTGTTGGAAGGTGTAGGTGGTGTTTTGTTCGTTTTGTCTAGTTTCGTGTTCTTTTGTTGTTTTGTTTTGTTTTTCTGTTTTGCTCGAGGACTAGCAAAAGCTAAGTGTGGGGGTATTTGATAGGAGCATATTCATGCGACTTAAATGGCTTGTTCTCGTACATTTACGTTATGTTTCTTTAGTTATTTTAGTTCTTTATGCTTCTTTTGTGTGTTTTCAGGTTCTAAGGGCTTAGGGAGCAAGAAAGTGCATTTTGAGGCTATTTGGAGCATTTTTGGGCATGGATTGGATAGCTTATCCATGGAGCCAAAAGGATGGACGAAATTGAAGGCCATTTATGCAATTTAGGACATACAACAAAGGGCCTAGCCCATTCTCTCTTATTCTCTCCCTTATAGCCATGCAAAGAACCATCCATTCCATCAAAAACAACCCTATTTTAAGCCCATTCTAAAACCTTGCCTTGCATCACATGCATTCCCCTCATAACCTAGTTGTCATTCCACTTCATCAACACATGCATTCCTTTCATAAATCAGCCACATATTCACCCACATGCACTTTAATCATTCAAACATGCACTCCCATTAATTAAACCATTCAAACCAACACAAAAACACCAACATTCCCTCTTTGCCGTGCAAACACATGCATTTCCCTTGCCATTTTCAGCCATCACACTTCATCATTACACCACCATTCATTCTTTAATCCACATCCATTCATCATCATTCACCCTAACAACATTCACATGCAAACACAAGCTTTAACCAACAAACAAAACAGCCAACACATGCACCAAAACACCCATGCCGTGCACTTCACATTAAAATTCCAGCATCTTCACATGCAATTCCAGCTTTCACATGTTGTCCTAGCTGTTTTTCCATCATTCCTCCACACAAACACCTTAAACAAACAGCCATATACACCTCCACTCCTCCTATAAATACCCATGCATTCCCATTACCTAAACACATCTCATTTTACATTCCATTTCACAACACAACACACAACACAAAATCCTCCATTCTTGCCGTGCATATCCCTTCATTTTCTGCATATTTTCTCTTCATTCCAACCATTCCAACCACTCCTCATCCCCCCAAAACTCACCTTAGACCTTGTGCTACAACAACGAGGAAGAGAAGAGTGCCTAAACGTTCATACAATTCAAGTTTGAGTTGTTGGAATGTTTAGGTGTTTCTTTGATTTCAATGTTTAAATTCAATTCTCTTTGGTTTGTAATGGAAGAGAAGAGTGCCTAAACGTTCATACAATTCAAGATTGAGTTGTTGGAATGTTTAGGTGTTTCTTTGATTTCAAAGTTATGAGGAACTAAACCCCCCTTTAGCTAGGGGGTGATTCAAAATACATGTTTATACTTGCAATATGAATTGATTACTTTCGTTGGAATTTCATAAGTTGTGGATTCAATTCGTTTAACCGTTTGATTGATAACTTATTTATGTATGTTTATTGAGAGTGTACGCTTAATTTTCATGCATGAATATGACACTAGAATATAAGTGAGTTTCACCTAATAGTTACGAACTTATATTCACAAGTAGTGGAGGTTGCTTATAAACAATCACGTTAAACGAATTCTTGGCATAAGTTTCATGCGTATTTCATAGTAACGAATGCCTCGTCAACACTTATAATTTTCATTGAACTTAATGATCTTGGTTGAATGTCTCTATCATGCGTATTCCATAGTTAGGGACTTTGATTAAGAATAATTTGGTTGTAATGCGTATTCCATTCAATCCAATGAATCTAGGGAAATCTGAAAGTAATTTAAGCGGACCTAATTAACTTGGAGCATTGAGTTTCATAATTTATCGAAAGACCAACTGAGAATCAATCTTGTATGCAAGTGTAACATGTGTGGAGAAGAACCCCTTGGCTATTCCATCATCCATATTTTCATCACATTCATATTTACGTTTATTCGTTTTACAATTTGCTTAGTTTATTAACTTGTTTTGTTATTTCAATTTTCGTCAAATCAAACTCCCCCCCCCCTTATTTTGTTAAGTCTTAATCATTTGATTTGTCTTATTTTATGTTTTTAAGTATTTGGAGTCTTTTGAACTTGTTTTGAGTCTTTTAGTTTGTCTTAGTGTTTTAAAAGTTAGTTTTATTTATTTGAGTCAAGTGTTTAGCATCCCTAGTTAATCCCCGGTTAGAACGATCCCTACTTACATCATTACTACAATTGTCACAAATAGGGTTTAGTTTGTGTGCGTATAATTATCGCATCATTTGTAAGTCTCCAACCCCAATTCCAATTCCCATTTCAACTAATAGGTTGTTACCTTCTTTGGTGCAGGTACCCAATCGATTTCAAGGTGGTGGGAGCATTTACATGGACTTTAGGAACCAAAACACCACAATCCGGGAGGATCACTATCCCCTCCCATTCATTGAACCATACTATGAGAACTTTGTGGAGCACATCGTGGATGACACCCCCTTGGATGCCGTGGGCTCCAATCTGGAGTGATTGGGTTCTTCGTCCGGCTGTACGACGTTAAAGCAAGCGCTACTTGGGAGGCAACCCATGCATTCAACAAAGGAAGACCTAGAAAGCACTCCAATTCCAGATTTGCGTTCCTAAACTCTTCTCTTTGTTGCTATTTCGTTTCTGCCATGTTAGGTTGTTTAGTTGTTGTTTTGTTTGTTTGTTTGTTAATTGTGTGAGTCTATGCTTGAAACATTGAGGACAATGTTTGATTTAAGTGTGGGGGGGTAACTAAAGTGTTTTGATGCAAATTCGTAGGGTTTTATCCACCATAACTTCTAATGTTGTTTCTTGCTGTTTTTAAGTGTTTTTAGAGTGTTTTGGAGTGTTTTAATGTCTTTTGATCAGCAAATCCGAAAATTTACAAAAAAATTGCAAAACAGTTTTGAAAAACCCAAAAAGAGTTGTTTTAAAGTTGTTTTTGTGTGTTTGTTTGTGTCTTAGGTCACCTTCCAACACAATGATGAGGATTTGGTTTTAAATTACATGACTATTAAAGAATGTTGTAAACATGGCTGGAAGTTGATTTATGCTTTGGTTTATGCTTGGTTGTGGTTATAATTTATGAATTCATGCAATCATAAAAGAAAAAAATCAGTTTTTGTAACATGCTTGAAGGAAGGAACTCAAACTAACGCTACAACCTTGTGAGACTTGAGCCTAAACGTTTATTTGGAGAGTTCATAATCTGTGCATTGTTGTTTTCTAAAAGTCGTTGCATGATCTAATTATTCTTTGCTTGGTTGCTACTTAGAAGGCGTTTCATCATTTAGTTCCAAACACTAGAACTCATGCCCAATTGATAGGAGCATATTCATGCGACTTAAATGGCTTGTTCTCGTGCATTTACGTTATGTTTCTTTAGTTATTTTAGTACTTTAAGCTATTTTCGTGTGTTTGTAGGTCCAAAGGGCTAAAGGAGCAAAAAGATGCATTTTGGAGACTTTTGGAGCACTTTTGGGCTAAGGATGGATAGCTTATGCTTGGCACCAAAGTGTTGGACGAAATTGAAGATTTAATTGAAGACCAAAGTGTTGAAACCTTGTTCTCTTTAGTTATAGGACATTTAAACCTTTCCTATATCCATTGCACATAATCCACATTCATCACCACTTCAACACATGCATCCATAATCATCTCTCCTACCCATGCCGTGCATCCCCTCACCAAATAATCATTCAACATTTCAGAAATGAAGCCATTTCACATGCATATTCAACCTAGCTATCATTCCACTTCATTGCACATGCATCTTCATAAATCTACACATGCATTCACATGCATTCATCAACATATCTAGTTGTCACTCACATGCATTTCCTTCATCATTAGTCACATGCATTCATCATAACCATGCCGTGCACTCCTATCCCATTTCAGATTGCATTTCATTCATTTCACATGCATTCCATCCTTTAATTCACTCACATACACTCATAATCATTCACATTTTGCAATCACATGCACTTCCTTTAATTAATTCATCCTAGCTGTCAAAGCACATGCACACTCACCCTAATCATTCACTTTAGTTTTAATTCACATGCATTTCAGATTTCATTCCATTCATTCCACCCTTTAATCACATGCATCTTGGCAGATTTCACATGCACACACAAGCATTAGCACATGCAACCTAGCTGTCATGTTCCCCCCATTTCACCTATAAATACTCATTCATTCATTCTCATTCATTCACAATTCATTCACAACAGAAATTGGTCCCTTGGGGCCGTGCTCTTCACAAAGTCCATCCATTACATTTCATTCACTCTTCCATTTCAGAATGTAGACATCAAACTTCCCTTGTGCCGTGCTCTCCCTTACAATCCAAAAACCATCCTTCCATTTCCACCACTCCTCATCCATTTCCATAATTCCCCAATCCATTCAACACACCAACAACATCCCTTAGACCTTGTGCTACGACGAAGAGGAAGATAAGAGGGCCTAAACGTTCATACAATTCAAGTTTGAGTTGTTGGAATGTTTAGGTGTTTCTTTGATTCTACATCAGTTTTGCTTCAAGGGTTCTTTCTTCTTATTAATTCTATGTTCATTCATGTTTTATATTATTATGTTAAATCCTTTGCAAACATGAATTGTAACTAATCCTCCTCTAGGGATTCGATGTAGCCTTGCAAAGTTTGCCATGTAGTTAATTCAGAATTCTCATTTAATCTATCTATTTCTTGTTTCATTCTCCGATTTAATTGTGACTTAGTGTGTTGATTTTAGTGCTTGATCATCATTTGAATTAACCACAGGTTGTTTAGCCAAGATTAAAGCACACATCATGCATAATCTTGGTGGATATGTGAATGAATGAAGGGAATGTTTTGCAAACATCATGCCGAGTGTTCCCTTTGGTTTTGTGAAAGTTTCTTATGCACTATATAATTCTTGATTAGGAACCAAAGTTGCACATCACAATTAGGTTCATGATTAGGGACATTTGATCAAATCCACACATCATATGGCTGATCATATCTAAGTGAAACAAACCCAAGAAATAAGTAGAGGGATGAGTATAATCTGACTTAACATGCATGGACTTGGCTTAGCAATGGTGAAATCGAATCTCTAGCTTCATCTCCATTTGTGCTATCTCTTTTCATTAGTTGTTGATTCATTCATTTTGTGTTTACTTCATTTCCTTATGCTTTAATTTACAATCTGTCATTTAGTTTAATCAAAACATAAATCTCCCTTTACTTTATTGTCCAATTTAGTTAGAAAGTGTCTTAGTTTATGTTTGTAAGTGTTTTGATTCATTTTATTTCCCAAATTCGTCCAAAGTAGTCAAAATGCTCAAAACTGCCCAGATTGTGTTTTTAAGGCAGTTTTGAGTGTTTTGGTGCTGTTTTGAGTCTTTTGGTTTGTTTTAGTGTTTTAAGTGTTTAGTTTTACATTCTTTGAGTCTAGTTTAGTGTTTTATATTGTGTTTTTACATTTGAATCAAGCCATAATCTTAAATTCGTCCAACATTGGATTTAAGGTCAGAAACTGCCTAGTTAGTGTTTTTAGGCAGTTTTGAGTCTTTTTAACTTTGTTTTTACGTTTTTGAGTCAAATCCAAGTGATTAACAATCCCTCCTAATCCCCGGTCCAGAACGATCCCTACTTACATATATACTACAATTTGACGAAAAGAGGGTTTAATTTATGCGCGTATAATTCTCGCATCACCAATTCATTCAAAGCATGTTTTTGATTGCATAACATACAATAAGATGAAGTTGTTAGTCAAGCTAGAGCCAAAAAGCCTACCCGTTTTCATATGTATTGTAGGATTAACCCTCTTGAGCCTTTTCAAAGCCTATTTTCTTTGTTAGCCACATTATCCTCACCTAGCCTAGATTAGGACTTTCCATACCTTTGTTCTTAAAAGGATAGTAAAGCACGACTTAGGGTGAACTCCTTTGGTCAATTTATGGCAGAAAACGAGTGTGGGGGAAGATGATAGGGCACGAAAAAGAAAAGAAAAGAAAAGAAAAAAAGAAAAAAAAACTTTCGTGGAAAATCAAAAGAAAATAGAAAAGTGTTCAAAAGAAGGAAAAGGAGTTGAAAAACAAGTCAGAATGAACTCACAAGTGTTGGTTGTTGAAGGAAGGGTCCAAAAGAGTGAATTTGACCCTAAATGTTGCATGAATCTTCCCTTGTGTGTACAAATTGATTTCGGCTATTTGAAGAGAGTTTAAGTGTCAAATTCATTACTTTGCTTACTATTGCTTTAAGAACTTTTGTTTATCCTTACCTTTCTTTGTTAGCCAATACCTTAGCCTCCTTACAACCCTCAACTTCTATCTTGATGTTATGTGTTCAATATGTGGAGTTTGAATTTGGTACGAGAATATGGTGTCACTGGTTCTCGCATCTAAGTAGTAACGTTCCATTCATGAGATCATATCTAAACATGTTATTAACTTCGGAAATTGCGTTCTTTGTTATACATATATGTGAGCATTCGTTTTTATATTTACATCAATCTTCTCACATATAACTAGTATAGGGTGCGTAGTCAGAAAATCTGTGTGAAAATTGAGTGCATATCTAGTAAGGAATTGAGGAAATTCTCTAAGGCATGTTACTACATTCAAAATCATGTTTTAAGTGGTTATTTGTGAACTAATGAATAGTGACCATGATTAAGCATGTGCTCGAGTGTAAAGATGGCTAAAATCTGTGGGAATGATGATTTTTAACATGTCATGTGCATTGGAAATCCCTGAGGCGATTGTTGGAAGGTGTAGGTTGTGTTTTACTCGTTTTACTTCGTTTATTTACTTTGTTTCATTTTGTTTTGCTCGAGGACTAGCAAAAGCTAAGTGTGGGGGAATTTGATCGGAGCATATTTAGTCGACTTACTTAGCTTGTTTTCATGCATTTATGTTATTAATTCATAGTTGTTTTAGTCTTTTAAAGTATTTTCGTGTCTTTTTAGGTTCTAATGGCAAGGGAAGCAATAAAGTGCATTTTGAGGCTATTTGGAGCATTTTTGGGCATGGATTGGATAGCTTAACCATGGAGCAAAGAGGATGGACGAAATTGAAGACTAGAAGAGTTAGGAAAGGCTACAAATCTGGTGGAAGAAGTCCTAATACAATGAAGATAAGGAAGAAGCAAGAAACAAGGAACCTTATCCAACCTTATCTTATCCTATCCTAGAAACCTTATCCTATCCTATCTCTAACATTATCCTATTCTATCCTATCCAAATCAGGTGGGGGCTTAAACCTAGCTAATTAGGGGGAATCAATTACACATTTAAGCACCTAATTCAGTTTCTAGAAACCTTATCCTTGTTCTAGAACCCTTATCCATCCTTGCCATGAGTTTTCCTTGCATTAGAGGGTTTCTAGAAGCCCTAATCTGCCCTATCCTTTAGTGCCGCACCTATCCCTTCTAGGAAGCTGATTTCCCTTGCCTTGCAAGGCATTCTAGAAGCCTTATCACCTTATCTCCTTACCTGCCGCACCTAGGAAGCATTATCCCTTTCTATTTCTGATTTCTAAGCCTATTTCCTTGTGGATTTGGGTTATTCAAGTCCATATCTGATTACCCTAGGGTTTTAAGTGCCTATATATACTCATATTAACCCCTAGATCAGATCACCACCTCTCATACACATTCATTAATTCCAGAAATTCGTCCAACCCTCTCCACACCTTTGCCGCAGCCACCAAACACTTTTCTCCTTAGTTTTAACCTTTGCCGCACCATCCCCTTCCCCTAAACACTACTACATCCCTCCATAACCATGCATCCATACACCTAAGGCCCTAAACCTGAACCTAGACCTTTGCCGCACCAAGGAGGAGGAGAAGGAAGCTCGGAAGTTCATGCAATTCGAGTTCGCGTCGCTGGAATTTCTAGGTGTTTCTTTTCCTTTAATTTCAATGTTTAATTTCAATTCTTTTTGTTTTGTGCGTATGAGGAACTAAACCCCCCCTTGGCTAGGGGGGGATTCGAAATACATGTTTATGCTTGCGATATGATTTGATTACTTCTAATTGCGTTTCATAAGTTGTGAATTCAATTTACTTATCTATGTGAATTACATTGATTTGTGTGTGTTGGTTGAGAGTGCACGCTTAATTATCATGCATAAATTGGATGCTAGGATATAAGGAAATTTCACCTAATCGTTATGGAATTATATTCACAAGTAGTAAAGGTTGATGATCTCAATCGCGTTAAGTAAATTCTTGGCATAAGTTTCATGCAATCATAGTAACAAGTGCTTCGTCAATGCTTATGGTTTTCATAGAACTTAATGATTCTTGCTTGTATCTCTATTATGCAATCATGTAGGGGACTTGTGGGGAATGTTTTGGGTTGTCGTATGCAATCATCCAATTCAATAACGTTAGGAAAATCTGAAGGTTAATTTAAGCGAACCTAATTAACTTGGGCGTTGAGAATTCATGGGTTATTGAAAAGCAATTGGAAATCGTTTTATATGCAAGTATAACATGTGTGGAGATGAACCCCTTAGCTAGCTTCCCATCCATTCAATTCCATCAAATTCGTTTTTACAATCTGTTCTAATTTAAAAAGTTTGTTTTGTTTTTAATTTCGTCCAAAACCAATCCCCCTTTACTTTGTTGAGTCATAGTAGTTAGAAATCACTTTAGTTTGTGTTTTTAAGTGTCTTAGGTCAAGTTAAAACCAATTTTCGTCCAAGTTGTGTCTAGTGTTCAAAACTGCCCAGATTGTGTTTTTAAGGCAGTTTTGAGTGTTTTGGTGCTGTTTTGAGTCTTTTGGTTTGTTTTGGTGTTTTAAAGTTTAGTTTTACATTCTTTGAGTCTAGTTTGGTGTTTTATATTGTGTTTTTACGTTTTTGAGTCAAATCCAAGTGGTTAACAATCCCTCCTAATCCCCGGTCCAGAACGATCCCTACTTACATTCTTCACTACAATTGATAAAAAGAGGGTTTAATTTGTGTGCGTATAATTCTCACATCAAACACCCTCAACTATCACTGGACATCCTGGGTACACACAATCTACAACACATCTCTCTCCTCTAGGCATAGCGAACTCTAAATCGTACCCTAGAGGTGTGGGGTGAGGTTGCGTCACTTGAGCAAATGTATGAGAAATCACGGAATGCGTAGCTCCACAATCAATTAAGACTCTAGCAAAATAACCAAGAATGTTTAACGTACCCATAATCAGATCTGGGTTGTTCTGAGCATCCTGCAGGGAAATATTATGAAGACGCCCCTGGCCCTGCTGCCGTCTGCCGTGACCTCTGCTCGCCGGAACACCGCGACCCTGATTACCACGCCCCTGATTGGGCTGACCCGACTGATAACTCACATATTGCATGCATTTATATCTTCCATATTTGGCTTCTTTCTGATGTTTTTGAATTAAACTGGTTGCATTTTACATTATTTGGTGTTAGTGTGCAGCCAAGTGTGTAATAGGATCAATTGGAAGGCAAATGAAGTAAAAACACTTCTTTTGGTAGCTGAGCATTATTCCAAACGTGGAGAGGATTCTGGGGAGTTAATTTGGAGTCCAAATAAGGAATCTAGGACTAATTTGGCTGCTGGAATTTCAGGAAAAGATGTGGAAGGGAAGTGGTGCAATTCGGCCATATTTGGTGGTTCCACACAAGGCAAGAAGGTGTAAACCTGATTTGCAAGTTGTGAAAACAAGGAATAAACGCTCAAAACACATGCCATATGTGGAAATACCATTTACATCAGATTTGAGCCATTTAACTCACCTTAAACACTTACCTTGTTTGTCATCCTCTCAGCCATATTTTAAAGTAGTGAAAACTCTGATTTGGAGGTGGAAAATAAGGAAACAAAGTTCAAAACAAATGCCATTCTCAGAAATACCTTTAAATCAGATTCTAGCCTTTTATACCACCATCAACACTTACCTTTTATGCATCTTTCCAGCCCCTATTTAAACCAAGCGAATTAGGCACAAAAGGAAACTTTTTCTTCTCGGTTTTATTCCATCATTCCCACACCCTAGCCGCCCCACCTCTGTCCATTTTCTCTCCCATTTGCAGAAACCATTCAACCCTAGCCTCTCCAACTTCATTTACAACACACTTGGAGATCCAACGCCGAAGGCCACCCTTAAGGGATTTCGACAACAGTTTTGCTTCAAGGGTTCCTTCTCCTTAATTTTATGTTCACTCATGTTGTATATTTTTATGTCAAACATTCTGTAAACATGAAGTGTAACTAATCTCTTTCTAGGGATTCGATGTAGCCTTGCAAGATTGCCATGTAGTTAAGTTAGAATGCTCAATTGACCCATCTATTTCTTGTTTCATTCTCTGATTTAATTGTGACTTAGTGTGTTGATTTTAATATTTGATCACCATTTGAATTAACCACAGGTTGTTTAGCCAAGATTAGAGCATACATCATGCATATTCTTGGTGGATATGTGAATGAATGAAGGGAATGTTTTGCAAACAACCTGCCGAGTGTTTCCTTTGGTTTTATGAAAGTTTCTTGTGCGTGACACATTCTTGATTAGGAACCGAAGTTGCACATCACAATTAGGTTCAAGATTAGGAACATTTGATCAAATCCACACATCATATGGTTGATCATATCTAAGTGAAACAAACTCAAGAAATAGGTAGATGGCTGAGTATGAACTGACTTAACACACATGGACTTGTTTTAGCAATGGTGAAATCGAATCCCTAGCTTCATCTCCATTGGTGCTACCCCATTTTATTATTTGTTGATTCATTTTCTTGTGTTTACTTGATTTTCTTGTGCTTTCAAGTTACAACAACAAATCTGTCTACATTGATTAGTTTTATTCTCTAATAGGGTTATTGCAGAACAAGTGGTTGTATAGTGATAGGAGCATATTTATGCTACTTAGTTATGTTGTTTCCTTGCATTTAGTTACTTAATTACTATCTATTTTAGTCTTTTAAACTATTTTCGTATGTTTTTAGGTCCTAATGGCAAAAGGAGCAAGAAAGTGCATTTTGAGGCTATTTGGAGCAGTTTTGGGCATGGATTGGATAGCTTAACTATGGAGCAATGTGGATGGACGAAATTGAAGTCAAGAGAGGCTAGGAAAGGCTACAAATCTGGAGAAAGAAGTCCAAATGCAAAGAAGATAAGGAAATAGCAAGAAATAAGGAACCTTATTGATAGGAGCATATTCATGCGACTTAAATAGCTTGTTCTCGTGCATTTACGTTATGTTTCTTTAGTTATTTTAGTACTTTAAGCTATTTTCGTGTGTTTGTAGGTCCAAAGGGCTAAAGGAGCAAAAATATGCATTTTGGAGACTTTTGGAGCACTTTTGGGCTAAGGATGGATAGCTTATGCTTAGAGCCAAAGTGTTGGACGAAATTGAAGACCTAATTGGAGCCAAAGTGTTGGAATCTTGTTCTCTTTAGTTTTAGGACATTTAAACCTTTCCTAATCCCAATCATGCCATGCATAACACACATCCATTCTAACACATTGTTTTTGCACATGCATTTCCTTCATTAGTTAACCCACATATCATATCACTTATCACTTAACATGCACCCATCACCTAACACAACACTTTTAATTCACATGCATATCTATTCTTTAAATCAGCCACATGCATTCATTTTCACCATCATTGCCGTGCACACTCCTTCCCATTTCCACCTTTCATTTCAGCCACATGTCTTCATCATTGCAGCCACCATTCACTCTTTAATCCACATGCATTCACACACACTTCACACAAACAGCAATCACATGCAAACACATGCATTTCCAAACCCAAACACCCAATGCCGTGAGTTCCCATTGCATTTCCAGCATATCCACATGCATTCCATCCCTTAAAACATTCCACATGCCATTGTCATTCCACTTTAGCTTTAATTCACATGAACATTCATTCATTCAGAAAATACATCCTTAGCTTTGCACATGCATTCACTCACCACAAACAAGTCACATGCATTCATCAACATATCTAGCTGTCATTCACATGCATTTCATTCATCATTTCCACATGCAATCAGAAAATCCACTTCATTGCACATGCATTCCTTTAATTCACATG
The DNA here is from genome assembly GCF_041283825.1 of Pyrus communis. Taxonomy (NCBI): domain Eukaryota; kingdom Viridiplantae; phylum Streptophyta; class Magnoliopsida; order Rosales; family Rosaceae; genus Pyrus; species Pyrus communis. The sequence goes on from NC_142565.1 coordinate 21,216,185, forward strand.
CATCTTGGCAGATTTCACATGCACACACATGCATTTTCAGCACCAACAACACTCATTGCCAAGCACATTCACTCACCATACCATTCCAGCATTAGCACATGCAACCTAGCTGTCATGTTCCCCCCCATTTCACCTATAAATACTCATTCATTCATCTCATTTCATACACAATTCATTCACAACAGAAATTGGTCCCTTGGGGCCGTGCCCTTCACAAAGTCCATCCATTCCATTCATAAACTCATCCATTGCAGAAATGTAGACCATCAAACCATCTTTGTGCCGTGCTCTCCCTTACAATCCAAACACCATCCTTCCATTTCCACCACTCCCCAAACCATTCACACCATCAAACTATCCCTAGACCTTGTGCTACAACGAAGAGGAAGAGAAGAGTGCCTAAACGTTCATACAATTCAAGTTTGAGTTGTTGGAATGTTTAGGTGTTTCTTTGATTTCAAGGTTTAATTTCAATACTCTTTGTTTTGTACGAATGAGGAATGGAAGATAAGAGTGCCTAAACGTTCATACAATTCAAGTTTGAGTTGTTGGAATGTTTAGGTGTTTCTTTGATTTCAAGGTTTAATTTCAATACTCTTTGTTTTGTACGAATGAGGAATGGAAGATAAGAGTGCCTAAACGTTCATACAATTCAAGTTTGAGTTGTTGGAATGTTTAGGTGTTTCTTTGATTTCAAGGTTTAATTTGATTCTCTTTGTTTTGTACCATGAGGAACTTTCTCTTTCGATGTAGCCTTGCAAGAGTGCAATGTAGTTAATTCAGAATTCTCATTTAATCTATCTATTTCTTGTTTCATTCTCCGATTTAATTGTGACTTGGTGTGTTGATTTTAGTGCTTGATCATCATTTGAATTAACCACAGGTTGTTTAGCCAAGATTAAAGCACACATCATGCATAATCTTGGTGGATATGTGAATGAATGAAGGGAATGTTTTGCAAACATCCTGCCGAGTGTTCCCTTTGGTTTTGTGAAAGTTTCTTATGCACTACATATTCTTGATTAGGAACCAAAGTTGCACATCACAATTAGGTTCATGATTAGGGACATTTGATCAAATCCACACATTTTGCATGCATGTATAGCTTTCTTATTTGGCGTTTTTGTATTGTTTTTGGATTAAACTAGTTGCATTTTACTTTGTTTGGTGTTAGTGTGCAGCCAAGTGTGTAATAAGATCAATTGGAAGGCAAATGAAGGAATGTGGTGAAATTCGGCCAAATTGAGTGATTCTAAATAAAACAAGCATTGAAGTCAGATTAGGTGGTTTCAACACCAAAACATGCATTCACATGCATGTTCAAACACTTTGCACATGTTTCTTGGATTAAATATCCACATACCTGCAGATTATGTCCATTCCTTGCATCCTTTATTCCAGAAATTCCATTTCATGCCATCATTTCAGAAATCAAACCCATCCCTTTGTCCATGCCGTGTGTTCTTCTCATTTTCAGATGTGTATAAACATTTTCTGGTGGTCCAAGTCACCTTTGCAGGTTCCACTCCCTTGTGGCAGACTTTACACATGCATTTTGATTAAACAAAACACATTCTTGCAGGGTTGTCCAAGCCATGCGTCCACTACACTCAGAAACCCATCATTCCATCTGATTGATGCTCTGCCCTCTGAATTAAACAACTCCTAGATCCAATCTGAATGTTGGGGGATCACACACACTCTATTTGGCTCCATTTTCTGTCCATCATTCACTCTAATTCGTCCTCTCCATTGCATTGCATTCTACATTCTTTTCCTTTCACAGAAACTGCTCATATTCTCCCCCTTTCCCATCCGCAAGTTCCCTCTTCATTTTTCAGTCCATTACACACTCTAAAACCCCCCTACTTCACTCCATTCTCTGTCCATTTCTGTCCTAAGGGCAGAAACCATCCAAACAAAACCAATCTACTTCATCCGCACCACATTTGGAGAAGCAACACCAAGGAACTCTTCAAGGACTTCAACATCAGTTTTGCTTCAAGGGTTCATTCTTATCAATTCTATGTTCATTCATGTTTTATACTTTTATGTCAAATCTTTTGTAAACATGAATTGTAACTAAGCTTCCTCTAGGGATTCGATGTAACCTTGCAAAGTTTGCTATGTAATTAAGTTAGAATGCTCAGTTTGTCTACCTAGTTCTTGCTTCATTCTCTGTTATAATTGTGAATTTGTGAGTTGATTTGTATGCTTGATCTCCATTTGAGTTAACCACAAGTTATTTAGCCATGATTAAAACATACATCATGTCTAATATTGGTGGATTTGTGAATGAATGAAGGGAAAGCTTGGCAAACATCCTGCCAAGTGCTCCCTTTGGTTTATTGAATGTTTCTTGTGCATTACATACTCTAGATTATGAACCAAAGTTGCACATCACAATTAGGTTCAAGATTATAGACATTTGATCAAATCCACACATCATATGGTTGATCATATCCAAGTGAAACAAACCCAAGAAATTTGTAGATGAAGGAGTATAAACCATCTTAACAAACATGGATTTAATTGAGCAATGGTGAAATCGAATCCCTAGTTTCATTTCCATTGATACTATCTCATTATATTGGTTGTTGATTCATTGATTTGTGTTTACTTCATTCTCTTATGCTTTCAAGTTAAAACAACAAATCTGCATAGTTTGATTAGTTTGATTCAAATCTGCCTATTTAGACTAGTTTGATTCATTTCTTAGATTTCTTGCAAACAAGTAGTTACATAGGTCCAATTAGTCCCTGTGGATTCGACACCCTTGCTTATGCCATTATACTAAATATATTCTTGCATTAGGAAGGAAATATACATCAACAAAAATGGCGCCGTTTCCGGGGACTGATTTCAGTCCCTTGTAATTGCTTGTTTGCTTGTTTGTTATTTTGATTAATGTCAAGGTTCATAACTTGTCAAATTGATAACTGGAAGTTGATTTAAGTTGCATACAATTTTAAGTGTGGAAAAGAATCCCTTAGCCATTCCATATCCATTGGTTTACATCAACTTGCTTTACAATCTGGTTTTGTTATAATCTGACCATTTAATTGCATTTCGTCCAAATACAATTTCCCCCATATTTTGTTAGGTTTTAGGCTTAGATGCTGTCTTATCTTGTGTTTTGAAGCATTTTGAGTCAAGCTCAAACCTAATTTTCGTCCAAAATTGAGTTTAGTGTCAAAACTGCCCAATTTGTGTTTTTAGGCAGTTTTGAGCGTTTTTAGCTTGTTTTGAGTCTTGTGAATCTTTGTTTTGTCCAAATTAGTTAGAAAGTGTTTTGATTTGTGTTTATAAGTGTTTTGATTCAAGTTTCCATCCAATTTCGTCCAAATTAGTGTAGGTGCTCAAAACTGCCCAGAAAGTGGTTTTTAGGCAATTTTGAGTCTTCTAGTTGCTGTTTTGTTTTTTTGGATTGTTTAAGTGCTCTAAGCGTTTAGTTCCACATCCCTTGAGTATTTTCAAACGTTTTTAAGTTTATTTTTGTTCATTTCATTGTTGTTTGCTAGTTAAACTTTGTTCTTTTCATTATAAGCAGATTCTTGATTTTCATTCAAATTTGTGTTACTTTGTTTCAGGTAGTATATGTCAAATAGACTTGTTGAGTTAGGCCAAAGAATTGAACGGTTGAAGGGCCACACTTTAGACAACTTTGTGCCATCAAGTTCATCCCTAATCCGTGAGGAAGAGGAAGGGAATTCACCTAGTTCAACAAGTAAAGAATCTGAGCAATTTAATTGGGAAAGAGAAGAAGAGATGGCGGGCAACGAAGATGAACTTCGAGCTTTGGAGGACTTTGCTCAACCAATCATACCAAATTCACCTTCATGCATCTTGCTGCCCACAGAAGCTAGAAACTATGATCTCAAATCTTCACATTTTCATATGTTTCCCTCATTTTATGGCTTACCTAATGAAGACCCTTTAGCTCATATTAAAGAGTTTTACAATGTTGTGAGTGGTTTACCTTTGCAGGGAGTAAGTGAAGCAAATTTGAGGATGAGAGTGTTTCCTTACACCTTGAAAGATAGGGCCAAGAGTTGGTTGATGACTCTAACACCAGGTTCCCTCACTACATGGGATGCCGTGGCTAAGAAGTTCTTGGAGAAGTTTTTTTCCACTCAAAAGACAGCCACATTAAGGGGACAAATCTTCAACTTCAAACAAGATGATGGTGAACCTTTCAATGAGTGTTGGGAGCGTTTTAAAGGCCTCTTAATACAATGTCCACACCATGGGTTACCTTTTCATTTACAAATGCAAATTTTCTATGATGGACTAACCCAAAATTGTCAATCAACTGTTGATAATGCAGCAGGTGGAGCATTGAAGAAAAAGAATGCTCAAGAGTCATATAACATATATGAGATGTTGGGATCTAATGCTCAACATAAAGATTTAAGGGGTAAGAAAGTTGGAGTCTATGAAACAAGTTCTAATCATGAGCTTTTGTTGCAGGTAGCTAACCTAGAAAGGAAGCTTGAATCCGTGCTCAACATGGTGCCAAAAGCTAATGAAGTGTGTGCCATTTGCAACATACCAAACCATCCTACTCACCAATGCCCATCTAGGGAAGCTTACCCCGAGTATGTTCAAGAACAAGTGAACCTCATGAATTCTTACAACCAAAGACCAAGGAATGATATGTATTCCAATACATATAACCCGAGTTGGAGAGATCATCCCAATTTTTCATGGAAAAACAACAATCCAACCCAAAAATTCCAACCAAAACCTGCCACTACCCTTGAGGACACAGTTAAATTGTTAGCCCAAAACACCTTGCAATTCCAACAGTCCACCCATAGCACACTCCAACAACATTCAGCCGCCCTAACCAAAATGGAGACACAATTGGGGCAGATTGCAGATGCCTTGAACCAAAGAGAGGTTGGGAAGTTTCCAAGCCAACCTGTGATACTCCAAAGGAACCAAGAGCAAGCCAAAGCAATCACTACACTTAGAAGTGGTAAGGTTATTGATAATAGAGTTGGCAATGAAGTTACTAATGAATATGATCATGTGAATGCAGGTGTCACTCAAGGAGACAATGAGAAATCAATTGAGGAACCAAGCCATGCCACTTCCTCATTGGAAGCACCAAATCTTCACAAGGCCGAGAAACCATACACTCCACCAATACCATTCCCTGGAAGACTTGCCAAGAGCAAGCAGGATAAGTCATTCAAAGAAATTTTTGATATACTAAGCAAAGTGAATGTTAACTTACCTTTGCTTGATGTCATTAGGAACATGCCGGCATATGGGAAGTTCTTCAAGGAGTTAAACAGCTACAAAAGGAAGTATGGACCACATGAGAAGGTAGTGGTGTCTGAGAATGTGAGTGCAGTTTTGCAAAGAAAACTTCCACCAAAGCTCAAGGATCCAGGCAGTTTCTCTATCAACATCACCATAGGGGACAAGAAAGTAGAGAAGGCGATGCTTGATTTGGGTGCTAGCATCAACTTAATGCCTTATTCAGTGTACCTTCAACTAGGTTTGGGAGATTTGAAAGCCACCACCATTTCATTACAACTTGCAGACAGATCAGTTAAATATCCAAGAGGTATAGTAGAAGATATTCTAGTTCAAGTTGATAAACTAATCTTGCCTGCAGATTTTGTAGTGTTGGACATGGAAGAAGCTCCTATACATGATTGAGAGTTGCCAATATTGCTTGGAAGACCCTTCATGGCCACAGCCAAGACCATCATCGATGTGCAAAATGGACTCCTCACTATGACAGTGTTAGGAGAGACAGTTCAATTCAAAGTGTTTGAATCTCTTGCTCATCCTTCTTCCTCTCTTGATTGTTATGCCATTGATGTGCTTGATTCACTTGTTTTCTCTAAGTTCTTGCAGGCACAATCTAATGATCCATTACAAACTGTTTTGAGTCAATCTCAAGAGGAGTTTGATGAAGAGGATGCACTCATGGAAGAAGTGGCTGCCTTGGAAGCATTAGCATTGTATCCTTTGCATGTTTCACCTCTTTTTGAGCCTTTAGAATCATCAATATCACATCTAACTCCTTCCACTGTTAAGGCACCAAAACTTGAACTTAAACCACTCCCACCACATCTAAAATATGCATATCTAGCTGAATGTGAAACTCTTCCAGTTATCATAGCTTCTGACCTCACCCCAATTGAAGAAGATAAACTAATTAGGGTGTTAAAAGAGTTTAAATCAGCTTTTGGTTGGTCTATTGCAGATATCAAGGGAATAAGCCCTACCATGTGCATGCATAGGATCCTTTTGGAGGAAGGAGCAAAAACAAGCCGTGAGCCACAAAGAAGGCTCAATCCACACATGAAGGAAGTTGTTAGGAATGAGGTGTTAAAATTGTTAGATGTGGGGATCATATATCCCATTTCTGATAGCAAATGGGTGAGTGCTATTCAGGTGGTGCCTAAGAAGGTGGGAATCACTGTGATGAGGAATGAAAACAATGAGCTTGTGACCACCAAGCCCACGGCCAGTTGGCGTGTTTGCACCGATTACAGGAAGTTGAATTCTAGCACTAGAAAAGATTACTTTCCTATGCCTTTCATAGATCAAATGCTTGAGAGATTGGCAGGTTACTCACATTATTGTTTTCTGGATGGTTACTCAGGTTACAATCAAATTGCAATCGCTCCGGAGGATCAAGAGAAAACAACCTTTACTTGCCCCTTTGGCACATTTGCATACCGGAGAATGCCTTTTGGACTTTGCAATGCTCCAGCAACATTCCAAAGATGCATGTTGGCCATCTTCTCTGACATGGTAGAAAGGTTCATTGAGGTATTTATGGATGACTTCTCAGTGTTTGGTTCCTCTTTTGATGAATGTCTTAACCATCTATCGTTAGTACTTCAAAGATGTCAGGAAACAAATTTGGTCCTCAATTGGGAGAAGTGCCAATTTATGGTGAAACAAGGAATTGTGTTGGGGCATGTAATCTCTAGCAAAGGAATGGAGGTGGACAAAGCTAAAATTGACGTCATCACCAATATGGTAGCCCCCACTGATAGGAGCATATTCATGCGACTTAAATGGCTTGTTCTCGTGCATTTACGTTATGTTTCTTTAGTTATTTTAGTACTTTAAGCTATTTTCGTGTGTTTGTAGGTCCAAAGGGCTAAAGGAGCAAAAAGATGCATTTTGGAGACTTTTGGAGCACTTTTGGGCTAAGGATGGATAGCTTATGCTTGGCGCCAAAGTGTTGGACGAAATTGAAGATTTAATTGAAGACCAAAGTGTTGAAACCTTGTTCTCTTTAGTTCTAGGACATTTAAACCTTTCCTATATCCATTGCACATAATCCACATTCATCACCACTTCAACACATGCATCCATAATCATCTCTCCTACCCATGCCGTGCATCCCCTCACCAAATAATCATTCAACATTTCAGAAATGAAGCCATTTCACATGCATATTCAACCTAGCTATCATTCCACTTCATTGCACATGCATCTTCATAAATCTACACATGCATTCACATGCATTCATCAACATATCTAGTTGTCACTCACATGCATTTCCTTCATCATTAGTCACATGCATTCATCATAACCATGCCGTGCACTCCTATCCCATTTCAGATTGCATTTCATTCATTTCACATGCATTCCATCCTTCAACGGTTGACACACTTCCGGAGAAGGGACCACTTCTGCAAGGGGAGCAAGCAAGGCAAGTGAAAATGATACATTGAAGCATGTGGAGACAAACATAGGCTGAGTTATCCTCCAACCCTTTTCAATACGAATTGGAAAGATTGAACAAAGAAACAGACCAAAGGAGTAAGCTCAGACCTTCGGGGGAGACCAAAAGAAGCCTGCTGCCCAGTTCAAGAGTAGCACAAAGGAAAATCAACGATGGGAGCAGCGCAGTTCAAGAGTAAGCCTGTGGAATCACAAAGATCAAAGCCTCAATGCAATTACCAAGGAGAAGATGGAATTTACACTCTATAACCAGATTTGCGTCTCTAAACTCTTCTCTTTGTTTAATTACATTCTGCCATGTTTAGTATGTTTAAATGCTTTTTGTGTGTTTACTTATGCTTTGTGTGAATCTATGCTTAAAACATTGAGGACAATGTTTGATTTAAGTGTGGGGGGGTAACTAATGTTGTTAATGCAAATTCGTGGGATTTTATCACCCATAACTTTAAATGTTGTTCCTTGCTGTTTTAAGGTGTTTTTAAGATGTTTTAGAGTGTTTTATTATGTTTTGTTTTTTATAACTCCGAAAAACACATAAAAATTTGAAAATTATGTTTTGAAAAGCCTAAAAAGAGTGTTTTGAGTCGTTTTTGTGTGTTTGTGTCTTAGGGTACCTTCCAACACAATGATAAGGATTTGGTTTGTAATTGCATGACTGTTAAAAAGAGTTATAAACATAGAGAAAAGTTTGATTTACTCTTGGTATATGCTTGGTTATGGTTATAATATATGACTTCACATGCAATCATAAAAGAAAAATTCGTTTTTGTAACATGCTTGAAGGAAGGAACTCAAACAAACGCTACAACCCTGTGAGACTCGAGCCATTACCTTCTTTGGAGAGTTATTTTCTGTGATTTCTTGTTTTCTAAAGTCGTTGCATGATCTCATTATTCTTGCTTGGTTGCTAATTAGAAGGCGTTTCATCACTTAGTTCCAAATGCTAGAACTTGCATCCATTCCATTCAAAGCATGATTGCATAATATATATCAAGATGTAGTGTGTAGTGAAGCCATCAACCAAACAGCCAACCCATGCACTATATATTGTAGGTCATAATCCCCATTGAGCCATTGTTAGCCTTTGTTATTCGTTTATCCATATCATCCCTACCTAGCCTAGATTAGGAACACCCATACCCTTGTTCTTGAAGCGTAGTAAGCATGATTTAGAGGGAATCCTTTCGATTATGCAAAACAACAAGTGTGGGGGAATTTGTGTGTGTGTGTTGATATGCCATAAAAATAAAAAAAAAGAAATAAGGCATGAGTGAGAATAAAAAGAAAAAAAAATTCGTGGAAAAAGAAAAAGAAAAGAAAAAGTTGTGAAAAGAAAGAAAAAGAGTATGAAATAAGTGAAAATAAGCTCACATGTTTGTGGTAGTTGAAGAAAGGGTCCAAAACGTTGAATATGGCCCTAAGAGTTGTGTGAATATTCCCCTTGTGTGTCTAAGTGAGTTTTTGCAATCACGAGTGATTCTAAGTGTCAAATTTCATTACTTTGCTTGTTATTGCCTAAAGAACGTTTGTTATCCTTACCTTTCATTGTTAGCCAATCACCCTTAACCCGTTACAACCCTTATGCTTCTATCTTGATCATTATGTTTTCAATAATGTGGAGTTTGGATTTGATGTAAGCTTATGGTGTCCCTGGTTCTCGCATCTAATTAGTAGCATTCCTTTCATGAGATCATATTCATATACATTCCAGAAAATGCTTTCTTTGATATAACATATGTGAGTGTTAGAACTCATATTTACATCAATCTTCTCACATATAACTAGTGTAGGGTGTGTAGTCAGAAAATCTGTGTGAAAATAGAGTGCATTCTTGTAAGGATTTGAGCAAATTCTCTAAGGCATGTTACTACATTCAAATCATGGTTTTAAATGCTTAATTGTGAACTAGTATGTGGTGACTGTGATTCAGAATGTACTTAAGTGTAAAGATGGCTAAAATCTGTGGGAATAATGATTTTTAACTTGTCATGTGCATTGGAAATCCGTGAGACGATTGTTGGAAGGTGTAGGTTGTGTTTTGTTCGTTTTGTCTAGTTTCGTGTTCTTTTGTTGTTTTGTTTTGCTCGAGGACTAGCAAAAGATAAGTGTGGGGGTATTTGATAGGAGCATATTCATGCGACTTAAATGGCTTGTTCTCGTGCATTTACGTTATGTTTCTTTAGTTATTTTAGTACTTTAAGCTATTTTCGTGTGTTTGTAGGTCCAAAGGGCTAAAGGAGCAAAAAGATGCATTTTGGAGACTTTTGGAGCACTTTTGGGCTAAGGATGGATAGCTTATGCTTGGCGCCAAAGTGTTGGACGAAATTGAAGATTTAATTGAAGACCAAAGTGTTGAAACCTTGTTCTCTTTAGTTCTAGGACATTTAAACCTTTCCTATATCCATTGCACATAATCCACATTCATCACCACTTCAACACATGCATCCATAATCATCTCTCCTACCCATGCCGTGCATCCCCTCACCAAATAATCATTCAACATTTCAGAAATGAAGCCATTTCACATGCATATTCAACCTAGCTATCATTCCACTTCATTGCACATGCATCTTCATAAATCTACACATGCATTCACATGCATTCATCAACATATCTAGTTGTCACTCACATGCATTTCCTTCATCATTAGTCACATGCATTCATCATAACCATGCCGTGCACTCCTATCCCATTTCAGATTGCATTTCATTCATTTCACATGCATTCCATCCTTTAATTCACTCACATACACTCATAATCATTCACATTTTGCAATCACATGCACTTCCTTTAATTAATTCATCCTAGCTGTCAAAGCACATGCACACTCACCCTAATCATTCACTTTAGTTTTAATTCACATGCATTTCAGATTTCATTCCATTCATTCCACCCTTTAATCACATGCATCTTGGCAGATTTCACATGCACACACATGCATTTTCAGCACCAACAACACTCATTGCCGTGCACATTCACTCACCATACCATTCCAGCATTAGCACATGCAACCTAGCTGTCATGTTCCCCCCCATTTCACCTATAAATACTCATTCATTCATCTCATTTCATACACAATTCATTCACAACAGAAATTGGTCCCTTGGGGCCGTGCCCTTCACAAAGTCCATCCATTCCATTCATAAACTCATCCATTGCAGAAATGTAGACCATCAAACATCTTTGTGCCGTGCCCTCCCTTACAATCCAAACACCATCCTTCCTCCACCACTTCCCAAACCATTCACACCATCAAACTATCCCTAGACCTTGTGCTACAACGAAGAGGAAGAGAAGAGTGCCTAAACGTTCATACAATTCAATTTTGAGTTGTTGGAATGTTTAGGTGTTTCTTTGATTTCAAGGTTTAATTTCAATACTCTTTGTTTTGTACGAATGAGGAATGGAAGATAAGAGGGCCTAAACGTTCATACAATTCAAGTTTGAGTTGTTGGAATGTTTAGGTGTTTCTTTGATTCTCTTTGTTTTGTACCATGAGGAACTTTCTCTTTCGATGTAACCTTGCAAGAGTGCAATGTAGTTAATTCAGAATTCTCATTTAATCTATCTATTTCTTGTTTCATTCTCCAATTTAATTGTGACTTAGTGTGTTGATTTTAGTGCTTGATCATCATTTGAATTAACCACAGGTTGTTTAGCCAAGATTAAAGCACACATCATGCATAATCTTGGTGGATATGTGAATGAATGAAGGGAATGTTTTGCAAACATCCTGTCGAGTGTTCCCTTTGGTTTTGTGAAAGTTTCTTATGCTTTACGTATTCTTGATTAGGAACCAAAATTGCACATCACAATTAGGTTCATGATTAGGGACATTTGATCAAATCCACACATCATATGGCTGATCATATCTAAGTGAAACAAACTCAAGAAATAAGTAGAGGGATGAGTATAATCTGACTTAACAAGCATGGACTTGGCTTAGCAATGGTGAAATCGAATCTCTAGCTACATCTCTATTTGTGCTTTCTCATTTCATTAGTTGTTGATTCATTCATTTTGTGTTTACTTCTTTTCCTTATGCTTTAATTTACAATCTGTCATTTAGTTTAATCAAAACATAAATCCCCCTTTACTTTAATGTCCAATTTAGTTAGAAATCATTTTAGTTTGTGCTTTTAAGTGTTTTGATTCATTTTATTTCCCAATTTCGTCCAAATTCACCATAGTGCTCAAAACTGCCCAGAAAGTGATTTTAAGGCAGTTTTGAGTGTTTTGGGTGATGTTTGAGTCTTTTGGTTTGTTTTAGTGTTTTAAGTGTTTAGTTTTGCATTCTTTGAGTTTAGTTTAGTGTTTTATATTGTGTTTTTACATTTGAACCAAGGCATAATCTTAAATTCGTCCAACATTGGATTTAAGGTCAGAAACTGCCTAGTTAGTGTTTTTAGCCAGTTTTGAGTCTTTTGAACTTGTTTTGAGTCCTTTGAGTCTTTGCGAACGTTTTTAACTTTGTTTTTACGTTTTTGAGTCAAATCCAAGTGATTAACAATCCCTCCTAATCCCCGGTCCAGAACGATCCCTACTTACATATATACTACAATTTGACGAAAAGAGGGTTTAATTTATGCGCGTATAATTCTCGCATCAAATTTTGGCGCCGTTGCCGGGGATTAGTAAAGTTGCTAATTCCTTGGATTGTTCGTTTTTATTATGTATTTTAGTTTTAGTTTCTGATTTGTGTTTTGTTTCTTGTTCTAGGTACTAGTTTATGACTCGGAGTTCTCATCCGATTCGTGAACATATCCTGGAGTGATTGGGTTCTTCGTCCGGCTGCAAGACATAAAAGAAAGCGCTACTTGGGAGGCAACCCAATGCACTAAATAAAACAAAGCATGTTCAAAAAAAAAAAAAAAAAAAAAAATAAGATACTAAACATGGAGAAAGATGGAGCTTCACAAAGGTTGTTTACGTGAAGCCCCACTACGAGGCGTCGGAACGGAAGGCATAGAAGCGGGAGGCATAGAAGCGGGAGGCATCGGAGCGGAAGCCATCGGAGCTAGAGCATTCCAGGCCTCAATACTTGGCCAAGCGCTGGATGACCCAGGAAAAATATGCCTCTGGAAGTAAGCCGCAAACCTTTGACGGTCACTTTGACGGTCACTTTGCATACGACCATTGGATTCTTGCAGCTCATCAAGCTTCCTCTTCATGCCCGTCGAATAGTTGTTTGCAAGCACATGCAAACTTCTATTCTCGTACTTAAGCAGTTTGACCTCTTGCTTAAGACTTTCCACCTCCGCCATCAATGATTCCACCTGACGGGAGCGGGCAAGCAGGCGTTGGCCCATGTTGGACACAGAACTCGCACACTGAACACTAAGTGCGAGGGACTCTTGAACGGCCAACTCATCGGACCGTCCTGACAGCAGCCTACTATCTTTTGGAGTAAGGAGGTTTCTAGCTACTATTGTAGCTGTTGTGGCGTCCTGCATCACGGAGTCTTCACCTGTAAGAAGACCGTTAGAAGATAAAAAAGAAGGACGCCATACATTACCTTGACGGGGCGCAACCGGATCGCTGCTGAGACTCAAATCTAAGCTAAGGTTCGATGGGTTTGCCATTTTTTTCAAAGGTGTTCAAAGAGATGGGGTGGATGGAGTTAATTCTCAAAGGGCCGGAGTCGATTTTCAAAGAATGGGAAATCTTCAGAGTATGTTTGTTGCGGTGATCAATGCATCTATAAGAAGCCAAGGCGACGCGTCCATCAATTCAAAAAGCCGGAATTTCCGGCGTAAGTTAGGCGACGCGTTCTCGGCTTTTCAGAAACGTGTTCAACTTTGTCAAAAGTTCACGTGGAGGTCATCATCGCAGCTACACTTTTGCCGACAAGCGTAAATTTCGGCGACGCTTTCTCTGCTTTTCAGAAAACGCGTGCGACTTTGTCAAAAGAGCTCTGACAGAGCCGCATACGCACTACTACGTGTCGTGCAGAAATCGAAGGGGCGTCGTGCAGAAATCGAAGAGGCGTCCGTTCAGAAATCGAAGAGACGTTTGTCGACACGGGTAAAAGAACAATACCACCACTTGATATTATCTCTATATATGTCGACCTTCATCTTTTATGGCAAGGCAAACCTGAAGAAAATGCCCAACTCTTCCTCACCTCTGAGGGCGCACTCCCAGCGAAGCCTCTTGAAATACTCAATTTTTTCTCCCCCAAAGAAGATACCAGAAACCTGGAGTACAAATGAGGCAGAAGGAAACGGTCGATCGAAGCATGTGGAGACAACCACAACAAATACATGTGCTGCTTCATTCGCCGTTTCTTCAAAAGCAAAGGTATCTCATATCATCAAGGTCTAAAGCAAAAGTATCTCATATCATGCTCTTTCCCTGTCCTTTTCTTTGTCCTTGTTATTACTCGCATGGCAAAGTAAACAAAAGCAATCAGAGGCACTTGGAGCCAGTCTTCTGTTCTGGAACCGACTGCCTGGAATCCATTCCTGATTGCTTACCTAGAGTTGCTCTCGAGTAGTCATCTTCAACGGTTGACACACTTCCGGAGAAGGGACCACTTCTGCAAGGGGAGCAAGCAAGGCAAGTGAAAATGATACATTGAAGCATGTGGAGACAAACATAGGCTGAGTTATCCTCCAACCCTTTTCAATACGAATTGGAAAGATTGAACAAAGAAACAGACCAAAGGAGTAAGCTCAGACCTTCGGGGGAGACCAAAAGAAGCCTGCTGCCCAGTTCAAGAGTAGCACAAAGGAAAATCAACGATGGGAGCAGCGCAGTTCAAGAGTAAGCCTGTGGAATCACAAAGATCAAAGCCTCAATGCAATTACCAAGGAGAAGATGGAATTTACACTCTATAACCAGATTTGCGTCTCTAAACTCTTCTCTTTGTTTAATTACATTCTGCCATGTTTAGTATGTTTAAATGCTTTTTGTGTGTTTACTTATGCTTTGTGTGAATCTATGCTTAAAACATTGAGGACAATGTTTGATTTAAGTGTGGGGGGGTAACTAATGTTGTTAATGCAAATTCGTGGGATTTTATCACCCATAACTTTAAATGTTGTTCCTTGCTGTTTTAAGGTGTTTTTAAGATGTTTTAGAGTGTTTTATTATGTTTTGTTTTTTATAACTCCGAAAAACACATAAAAATTTGAAAATTATGTTTTGAAAAGCCTAAAAAGAGTGTTTTGAGTCGTTTTTGTGTGTTTGTGTCTTAGGGTACCTTCCAACACAATGATAAGGATTTGGTTTGTAATTGCATGACTGTTAAAAAGAGTTATAAACATAGAGAAAAGTTTGATTTACTCTTGGTATATGCTTGGTTATGGTTATAATATATGACTTCACATGCAATCATAAAAGAAAAATTCGTTTTTGTAACATGCTTGAAGGAAGGAACTCAAACAAACGCTACAACCCTGTGAGACTCGAGCCATTACCTTCTTTGGAGAGTTATTTTCTGTGATTTCTTGTTTTCTAAAGTCGTTGCATGATCTCATTATTCTTGCTTGGTTGCTAATTAGAAGGCGTTTCATCACTTAGTTCCAAATGCTAGAACTTGCATCCATTCCATTCAAAGCATGATTGCATAATATATATCAAGATGTAGTGTGTAGTGAAGCCATCAACCAAACAGCCAACCCATGCACTATATATTGTAGGTCATAATCCCCATTGAGCCATTGTTAGCCTTTGTTATTCGTTTATCCATATCATCCCTACCTAGCCTAGATTAGGAACACCCATACCCTTGTTCTTGAAGCGTAGTAAGCATGATTTAGAGGGAATCCTTTCGATTATGCAAAACAACAAGTGTGGGGGAATTTGTGTGTGTGTGTTGATATGCCATAAAAAAAAAAAAAAAGAAATAAGGCATGAGTGAGAATAAAAAGAAAAAAAAATTCGTGGAAAAAGAAAAAGAAAAGAAAAAGTTGTGAAAAGAAAGAAAAAGAGTATGAAATAAGTGAAAATAAGCTCACATGTTTGTGGTAGTTGAAGAAAGGGTCCAAAACGTTGAATATGGCCCTAAGAGTTGTGTGAATATTCCCCTTGTGTGTCTAAGTGAGTTTTTGCAATCACGAGTGATTCTAAGTGTCAAATTTCATTACTTTGCTTGTTATTGCCTAAAGAACGTTTGTTATCCTTACCTTTCATTGTTAGCCAATCACCCTTAACCCGTTACAACCCTTATGCTTCTATCTTGATCATTATGTTTTCAATAATGTGGAGTTTGGATTTGATGTAAGCTTATGGTGTCCCTGGTTCTCGCATCTAATTAGTAGCATTCCTTTCATGAGATCATATTCATATACATTCCAGAAAATGCTTTCTTTGATATAACATATGTGAGTGTTAGAATTCATATTTACATCAATATTCTCACATATAACTAGTGTAGGGTGTGTAGTCAGAAAATCTGTGTGAAAATAGAGTGCATTCTTGTAAGGATTTGAGCAAATTCTCTAAGGCATGTTACTACATTCAAATCATGGTTTTAAATGCTTAATTGTGAACTAGTATGTGGTGACTGTGATTCAGAATGTACTTAAGTGTAAAGATGGCTAAAATCTGTGGGAATAATGATTTTTAACTTGTCATGTGCATTGGAAATCCGTGAGACGATTGTTGGAAGGTGTAGGTTGTGTTTTGTTCGTTTTGTCTAGTTTCGTGTTCTTTTGTTGTTTTGTTTTGCTCGAGGACTAGCAAAAGATAAGTGTGGGGGTATTTGATAGGAGCATATTCATGCGACTTAAATGGCTTGTTCTCGTGCATTTACGTTATGTTTCTTTAGTTATTTTAGTACTTTAAGCTATTTTCGTGTGTTTGTAGGTCCAAAGGGCTAAAGGAGCAAAAAGATGCATTTTGGAGACTTTTGGAGCACTTTTGGGCTAAGGATGGATAGCTTATGCTTGGCGCCAAAGTGTTGGACGAAATTGAAGATTTAATTGAAGACCAAAGTGTTGAAACCTTGTTCTCTTTAGTTCTAGGACATTTAAACCTTTCCTATATCCATTGCACATAATCCACATTCATCACCACTTCAACACATGCATCCATAATCATCTCTCCTACCCATGCCGTGCATCCCCTCACCAAATAATCATTCAACATTTCAGAAATGAAGCCATTTCACATGCATATTCAACCTAGCTATCATTCCACTTCATTGCACATGCATCTTCATAAATCTACACATGCATTCACATGCATTCATCAACATATCTAGTTGTCACTCACATGCATTTCCTTCATCATTAGTCACATGCATTCATCATAACCATGCCGTGCACTCCTATCCCATTTCAGATTGCATTTCATTCATTTCACATGCATTCCATCCTTTAATTCACTCACATACACTCATAATCATTCACATTTTGCAATCACATGCACTTCCTTTAATTAATTCATCCTAGCTGTCAAAGCACATGCACACTCACCCTAATCATTCACTTTAGTTTTAATTCACATGCATTTCAGATTTCATTCCATTCATTCCACCCTTTAATCACATGCATCTTGGCAGATTTCACATGCACACACATGCATTTTCAGCACCAACAACACTCATTGCCGTGCACATTCACTCACCATACCATTCCAGCATTAGCACATGCAACCTAGCTGTCATGTTCCCCCCCATTTCACCTATAAATACTCATTCATTCATCTCATTTCATACACAATTCATTCACAACAGAAATTGGTCCCTTGGGGCCGTGCCCTTCACAAAGTCCATCCATTCCATTCATAAACTCATCCATTGCAGAAATGTAGACCATCAAACATCTTTGTGCCGTGCCCTCCCTTACAATCCAAACACCATCCTTCCTCCACCACTTCCCAAACCATTCACACCATCAAACTATCCCTAGACCTTGTGCTACAACGAAGAGGAAGAGAAGAGTGCCTAAACGTTCATACAATTCAATTTTGAGTTGTTGGAATGTTTAGGTGTTTCTTTGATTTCAAGGTTTAATTTCAATACTCTTTGTTTTGTACGAATGAGGAATGGAAGATAAGAGGGCCTAAACGTTCATACAATTCAAGTTTGAGTTGTTGGAATGTTTAGGTGTTTCTTTGATTCTCTTTGTTTTGTACCATGAGGAACTTTCTCTTTCGATGTAACCTTGCAAGAGTGCAATGTAGTTAATTCAGAATTCTCATTTAATCTATCTATTTCTTGTTTCATTCTCCAATTTAATTGTGACTTAGTGTGTTGATTTTAGTGCTTGATCATCATTTGAATTAACCACAGGTTGTTTAGCCAAGATTAAAGCACACATCATGCATAATCTTGGTGGATATGTGAATGAATGAAGGGAATGTTTTGCAAACATCCTGTCGAGTGTTCCCTTTGGTTTTGTGAAAGTTTCTTATGCTTTACGTATTCTTGATTAGGAACCAAAATTGCACATCACAATTAGGTTCATGATTAGGGACATTTGATCAAATCCACACATCATATGGCTGATCATATCTAAGTGAAACAAACTCAAGAAATAAGTAGAGGGATGAGTATAATCTGACTTAACAAGCATGGACTTGGCTTAGCAATGGTGAAATCGAATCTCTAGCTACATCTCTATTTGTGCTTTCTCATTTCATTAGTTGTTGATTCATTCATTTTGTGTTTACTTCTTTTCCTTATGCTTTAATTTACAATCTGTCATTTAGTTTAATCAAAACATAAATCCCCCTTTACTTTAATGTCCAATTTAGTTAGAAATCATTTTAGTTTGTGCTTTTAAGTGTTTTGATTCATTTTATTTCCCAATTTCGTCCAAATTCACCATAGTGCTCAAAACTGCCCAGAAAGTGATTTTAAGGCAGTTTTGAGTGTTTTGGGTGATGTTTGAGTCTTTTGGTTTGTTTTAGTGTTTTAAGTGTTTAGTTTTGCATTCTTTGAGTTTAGTTTAGTGTTTTATATTGTGTTTTTACATTTGAACCAAGGCATAATCTTAAATTCGTCCAACATTGGATTTAAGGTCAGAAACTGCCTAGTTAGTGTTTTTAGCCAGTTTTGAGTCTTTTGAACTTGTTTTGAGTCCTTTGAGTCTTTGTGAACGTTTTTAACTTTGTTTTTACGTTTTTGAGTCAAATCCAAGTGATTAACAATCCCTCCTAATCCCCGGTCCAGAACGATCCCTACTTACATATATACTACAATTTGACGAAAAGAGGGTTTAATTTATGCGCGTATAATTCTCGCATCACCCACCACTGTGAAGGGAGTAAGAAGTTTTTTGGGCCATGCGGGTTTTTATCGTCGTTTCATTAAGAACTTTTCAATGATCACTCGTCCATTATGCAATCTGTTAGCTAAAGATGTTGCATTTCATTTTGATAAGGCTTGTATGGATGCATTGAATACTTTGAAAAATGAACTAACCTCGGCTCCTATTATTATGGCACCAGATTGGTCTTTACCTTTTGAATTGATGTGTGATGCCTCTGACTATGCTATTGGTGCAGTTTTAGGGCAAAGGGTGAACAAGCTTCCACATGTGATCTACTATGCAAGCCGGACTCTGCATGATGCTCAACTTAACTATTCCACAACTGAAAAGGAGTTGCTTGCTGTTGTTTTTGCCTTAGAAAAGTTTAGGTCATATCTTGTGGGATCTAAAGTTATTGTGTTTTCTGATCATGCAGCCATTAGGTATTTGATGACAAAGAAAGATGCTAAACCACGCTTGATTAGATGGATACTCTTACTACAAGAGTTTGACTTGGAAATTCGAGATAAGAAGGGCAGTGATAATGTTGTGGCTGACCATTTGTCCAGGCTTAATGAAAACCAGGGAGTTGGAAAACCTTTGCCCCTAAATGAATCATTTCCAGATGAACAACTCCTTGTTGTTCAAGAAAAAGAACCATGGTATGCAGATTTTGTTAATTATCTTGCTTGTGGTATAATGAGAGATGACCTTTCTTTTCAGGAAAGAAAGAAGTTCCTTGCCATGGTAAAGCACTACGTTTGGGACGAACCATATTTGTTTAAATATTGCCCTGATCAAATCATTAGGAGATGTGTCCCAGAGAGTGAGCAACAAAGCATTCTAACGTTTAGCCACACATTGGCATGTGGAGGCCATTTTGGTGCCAAAAAGACATCTCTAAAGGTTTTACAATCTGGTTTCTTTTGGCCTACTTTATTCAAAGATGCTTTTGATTTTTGCTCTAAATGTGATAGGTGCCAGAAAATGGGGAACATTAGTCGAAGGAATGAAATGCCATTGAACAACATTTTGGTGGTGGAACTCTTTGATGTTTGGGGAATCGATTTCATGGGACCATTTCCATCCTCTTTTGGCTACTTATACATATTGGTGGCAGTGGATTACGTATCCAAATGGGTTGAAGCCATTGCTACAAGAACTAATGATCATAAGGTTGTGTTGAATTTTCTTAAAGATGTGATTTTTTGTAGGTTTGGAACCCCAAGAGCTATTATTAGTGATGGTGGCAGCCATTTCTGCAACAAACCTTTTGAATCCTTGATGAAGAAGTACAACATCAATCACAAAGTGGCAACCCCGTACCATCCTCAAACTTCAGGGCAAGTGGAGATTAGCAATAGGGAGATCAAGAACATTTTGATGAAGACTGTGAGCCCTACAAGGAAGGATTGGTCATTGAGGTTAAATGATGCACTATGGGCATATAGAACAGCATACAAGACCCCCATTGGCATGAGTCCTTATCGCCTTGTGTTTGGGAAAGCTTGTCATTTGCCAATGGAGCTTGAACACCGTGCATATTGGGCCATCAAGAAGTTCAACTTTGATTACAAGGATGCTGGAGTAGCAAGGAAGCTCCAACTTAATGAGTTGGAAGAGCTTAGAAATGAGGCATATGAGAATGCCAAAATCTACAAGGAACGGACTAAGCTCTATCATGACAAGGCCATCCTAAGGAAGGAGTTTCACCAAGGTATGAAAGTACTTTTGTTTGACTCACGTTTGAGACTTTTTCCAGGAAAATTGAAGTCTAGGTGGGTGGGACCATTCAAAGTCTTGCAAACATTTCCCCATGGAGCTGTGGAGATAGAGAACATGAAGAATGGCACTTCTTTTAAAGTCAACGGGCAGCGATTGAAACCATACTTGGATAAAGTGGATGAAGAGCAAGTGTATCAAGTCGTGGATGTTCTTGAATTTTCAACACCATGAACAAGCTACCATGTCTTGCCTAGACATTAAATAAAGCGCTTGCTAGGAGGCAACCTAGTGTGGTTTGTGTTCTTTCTTTATGTTGTGTTTATTTTGTTACCATTCTATTTTCTTTGCCTACTTACATTGCATACAAGTTTAAACATCGAGGACAATGTTTAGATTAGGTTTGGGGGTGGTTTGGAAGTTTTGTTTTGTGTTTGTTGTTTTGTGTTTGTGCCTATTTTAAGTGTTAGTTTTGGTTAAGGGTGTTTTTGCATGCTAATACGAATGTATATGAGGGCTATGTTTGAAAGCAAACGATTGGGTTGCTATGAAAAAGGGTTGCATCTTGTTGTCATTTATAAAGCTATAACTCTTGAAATTATGATGATAGAGGTACCATACTCAAATTCTGGAAGAAGAATAGTAGAGACTACCCTAGTGAGTTATTTTGAGCCTATTTGCTTCTTTGAGAGGGTTTAAAGTGTTTCTACTCCTATCTCTTTCTTTCAATTTCACTTTAAATGATCTCATTACTTCTATTTTGATTGGATACTAAGAATTACTCTCTTTGCAGATACCATGTGTTTAGTATCATTCGTGAATGAACTCAATGAGATGATGTTAGGCTATGCATGTTTAACTACTAAAAGGCTTAAATCCTACCCATTTGTGTGCTCCATTCACCCTTGTTGCAGCCAAACACTTTAGCCTAATTCTTTCATCACCCACACTATACTCTACCCATTCTAGCCCATTACAAGCCATACCTTATAGTTTGGGGAATACCAAGGTGATGAAGACTAAAAGTAAATTGAGCTTAGAACAAGATTGTGGCATGTACCGAGGGCACCTAAGTTGAAGATGTTTCTAAAAAAAAAAAAAAAAAAAATGGGGTTATAAAAAAAAAAAGAGAAAAGAAGAGAATTAAAATGGATACAAGTTCCAAATCTCCTCATTATAAGACATAGGGCCTGGATGCCAAAAACAAAGAAGAAAGAAAACAAATGCAAGTGAAGAGCATGATCCTCAAGAACACTTTGGTATGCCCCAAGCTCTAGTATTTCATATCAAGTCTTTCATAACCTATACCCTAAGCCTTGCATTACAACCTTGAGAAAGACCTAGCTGATCATTGAGGATGTATTCATGGGTGATGGTAAGTGTGTGTGTGTTATCTATATTCTTAGCATTTGATTCATTTCATGAGATCTACTCAGAAACTGTGCTTCCATTTCAGATTTCATATGTGAGAATTTTGATTTCCTTTACATAATTTCACTCATATATGTTGTTGAGAGACTAAACCTTAAGATCTGAGTGAAAACTTGAGTGGAAGCTGTGAGGAGTAGAGTTGAGGCGAATTCTGTCTTAAGCATTTGGGTATGGTGACTTTGAAGTCGTAAGACATGGAGAAATATCTTTATACGTTACAATTGATACGATTCTTTGAAGTGGCAAACTTTTGAGTTTGAATATATGACAAAATCTTCATTGGTTCTTATTAGTTTGTTTAAAGCATGTTTTAACCAAGTTGTTTGCAGATTTTGTAAATGTTTGTGGGTGTCATCACTGTAAACCCTCAGGAGACACAACTCCTCCAACTAGGGACACCTAGGGGTTCAAAGGCTTGTTGCACATGCTCAGTGCAATCGTTTAGCCAGCGAAAGTGGTTTAGTTAGATGTTTGAGTTTTGTGTGTTTTAGTTTTAAGTTTGCTCGAGGACTAGCAAAAACCAGGTTTGGGGGTATTTGATAGTCACATTTTGCATGCATGTATAGCTTTCTTATTTGGCGTTTTTGTATTGTTTTTGGATTAAACTAGTTGCATTTTACTTTGTTTGGTGTTAGTGTGCAGCCAAGTGTGTAATAAGATCAATTGGAAGGCAAATGAAGGAATGTGGTGAAATTCGGCCAAATTGAGTGATTCTAAATAAAACAAGCATTGAAGTCAGATTAGGTGGTTTCAACACCAAAACATGCATTCACATGCATGTTCAAACACTTTGCACATGTTTCTTGGATTAAATATCCACATACCTGCAGATTATGTCCATTCCTTGCATCCTTTATTCCAGAAATTCCATTTCATGCCATCATTTCAGAAATCAAACCCATCCCTTTGTCCATGCCGTGTGTTCTTCTCATTTTCAGATGTTTATAAACATTTTCTGGTGGTCCAAGTCACCTTTGCAGGTTCCACTCCCTTGTGGCAGACTTTACACATGCATTTTGATTAAACAAAACACATTCTTGCAGGGTTGTCCAAGCCATGCGTCCACTACACTCAGAAACCCATCATTCCATCTGATTGATGCTCTGCCCTCTGAATTAAACAACTCCTAGATCCAATCTGAATGTTGGGGGATCACACACACTCTATTTGGCTCCATTTTCTGTCCATCATTCACTCTAATTCGTCCTCTCCATTGCATTGCATTCTACATTCTTTTCCTTTCACAGAAACTGCTCATATTCTCCCCCTTTCCCATCCGCAAGTTCCCTCTTCATTTTTCAGTCCATTACACACTCTAAAACCCCCCTACTTCACTCCATTCTCTGTCCATTTCTGTCCTAAGGGCAGAAACCATCCAAACAAAACCAATCTACTTCATCCGCACCACATTTGGAGAAGCAACACCAAGGAACTCTTCAAGGACTTCAACATCAGTTTTGCTTCAAGGGTTCATTCTTATCAATTCTATGTTCATTCATGTTTTATACTTTTATGTCAAATCTTTTGTAAACATGAATTGTAACTAAGCTTCCTCTAGGGATTCGATGTAACCTTGCAAAGTTTGCTATGTAATTAAGTTAGAATGCTCAGTTTGTCTACCTAGTTCTTGCTTCATTCTCTGTTATAATTGTGAATTTGTGAGTTGATTTGTATGCTTGATCTCCATTTGAGTTAACCACAAGTTATTTAGCCAAGATTAAAACATACATCATGTCTAATATTGGTGGATTTGTGAATGAATGAAGGGAAAGCTTGGCAAACATCCTGCCAAGTGCTCCCTTTGGTTTATTGAATGTTTCTTGTGCATTACATACTCTAGATTATGAACCAAAGTTGCACATCACAATTAGGTTCAAGATTATAGACATTTGATCAAATCCACACATCATATGGTTGATCATATCCAAGTGAAACAAACCCAAGAAATTTGTAGATGAAGGAGTATAAACCAACTTAACAAACATGGATTTAATTGAGCAATGGTGAAATCGAATCCCTAGTTTCATTTCCATTGATACTATCTCATTATATTGGTTGTTGATTCATTGATTTGTGTTTACTTCATTCTCTTATGCTTTCAAGTTAAAACAACAAATCTGCATAGTTTGATTAGTTTGATTCAAATCTGCCTATTTAGACTAGTTTGATTCATTTCTTAGATTTCTTGCAAACAAGTAGTTACATAGGTCCAATTAGTCCCTGTGGATTCGACACCCTTGCTTATGCCATTATACTAAATATATTCTTGCATTAGGAAGGAAATATACATCAACAATAACTTCAAATGTTGTTCCTTGCTGTTTTTAAGTGTGTTTAGTGTGTTTTGACTTAAAAATCTGAAAATCACATAAAAATTTGAAAAAAAATGATTTGAAAAGCCTAAAAAGAGTGTGTAATTGCATGACTGTTAAAAAGAGTTATAAACATAGAGAAAAGTTCGATGGACGCGTCGCCTTGGCTTCTTATAGAGCTATCGATCACCACAACAAACACACTCTGAAGATTTCCCATTCTTTGAAAATCGACTCCGGCCCTTTGAGAATTAACTCCATCCACCCCATCTCTTTGAACACTTTTGAAAAAAATGGCAAACCCATCGAACCTTAGCTTAGATTTGAGTCTCAGCAGGGATCCGGTTGCGCCCCGTCAAGGTAATGTATGGCGTCCTTCTTTTTTATCTTCTAACGGTCTTCTTACAGGTGAAGACTCCGTGATGCAGGACGCCACAACAGCTACAATAGTAGCTAGAAACCTCTTTACTCCAAAAGATAGTAGGCTGCTGTCAGGACGGTCCGATGAGTTGGCCGTTCAAGAGTCCCTCGCACTTAGTGTTCAGTGTGCGAGTTCTGTGTCCAACATGGGCCAACGCCTGCTTGCCCGCTCCCGTCAGGTGGAATCATTGATGGCAGAGGTGGAAAGTCTTAAGCAAGAGATCAAACTGCTTAAGTACGAGAATAGAAGTTTGCATGTGCTTGCAAACAACTATTCGACGGGCATGAAGAGGAAGCTTGATGAGCTGCAAGAATCCAATGGTCGTATGCAAAGTGACCGTCAAAGGCTTGCGGCTTACTTCCAGAGGCATATTTTTCCTGGGTCATCCAGCGCTTGGCCAAGTATTGAGGCCTGGAATGCTAGCTCCGATGCCTTCCGCTCCGATGGCTTCCGCTCCGATGGCTTCCGCTCCGATGCCTCCCGCTTCTATGCCTCCCGCTTCTATGCTTTCCGCTCCTATGCCTTCCGCTCCGACGCCTCGTAGTGGGGCTTCATGTAAACAACCTTTGTGAAAATGATACATTGAAGCATGTGGAGACAAACGTAGGCTGAGTTATCCTCCAACCCTTTTCAATACGAATTGGAAAGATTGAACAAAGAAACAGACCAAAGGAGTAAGCTCAGACCTTCGGGGGAGACCAAAAGAAGCCTGCTGCCCAGTTCAAGAGTAGCACAAAGGAAAATCAACGATGGGCAGCAGCGCAGTTCAAGAGTAAGCCTGTGGAATCACAAAGATCAAAGCCTCAATGCAATTACCAAGGAGAAGATGGAATTTACACTCTATAACCATATTTGCGTCTCTAAACTCTTCTCTTTGTTAATTACATTTTGCCATGTTTAGTATGTTTAAGTGCTTTTTGTGTGCTTAAATATGTTTTGTGTGAATCTATGCTTGAAACATTGAGGACAATGTTTGATTTAAGTGTGGGGGGGTAACTAAGTATATTTAATGCAAATTCGTGGGATTTTATCCACCATAACTTCAAATGTTGTTCCTTGCTGTTTTTAAGTGTGTTTAGTGTGTTTTGACTTAAAAATCTGAAAATCACATAAAAATTTGAAAAAAAATGATTTGAAAAGCCTAAAAAGAGTGTGTAATTGCATGACTGTTAAAAAGAGTTATAAACATAGAGAAAAAGAGTTATAAACATAGAGAAAAGTTTGATTTACTCTTGGTATATGCTTGGTTATGGTTATAATGTATGACTTCATATGCAATCATAAAAGAAAAAAAATTCGTTTTTGTAACATGCTTGAAGGAAGGAACTCAAACAAACGCTACAACCCTGAGAGACTTGAGCCTATAACGTTCTTTGGAGAGTATAATCTGTGATTTCTTGTTTTCTAAAGTCGTTGCATGATCTCATTATTCTTTGCTTGGTTACTACTTAGAAGGCGTTTCATCATATAGTTCCAAATGCTAGAACTCATGCCCATTTCATTCAAAGCATATTGATTTGCATAACACATATTCAAGATGAAGTTGTGTAGTTGCCACCATAGCCAAATAGCCTCACTTCCCATATTTCGTATATGTTGTAAGTTGTACCCCCGTTGAGCCGTGTTAGCCCATGTTCTTTGTTAACCCACTTTTTCCTCACCTAGCCTAGTTTAGGACAATCCCCACCCTTGTTCTTAAAAGATAGTGAGCATGACTTAATTGAATTCCTTTTGAGTTACATTATGAAAGAAAATAAGTGTGGGAGAGAGAATGTTTAAGTGTTTATGTTTTGAGATTCAAAAGAAAAAGAAAAAAAAAAAAAAAAAAAAAAAAAAAAAAAAAAAAAAAAAGAGAAAAGAATAAGTGATTGAAGAAAGGTTCCAAAACACCAATTCTGGGCGTAAATTGTCTAAATTCTCCCTTTTTGTTCAAAAGTTGAGTTTTCATTCAAAAGTGAATTCTAAGTTGATTCAAATGCTTTGCTCACTATTTCTTTAAGAACCTTTGTTTTCCATATCCCTTCTTTGTTATCCACATACCCCAAGCCCCGTTACAACCCTTGACTTTTATCTTGAGTGTTATGTGTTTCAATTTGTGGAATTTGAACTTGGTATGAGCATATGGTGTCACTGGTTCTCGCGTCTAAGTAGTAGCATTCCATTCTTGAGATCATATCTAAACTTGATTATTAACTCCAGAAATTGCGTTCTTTGTGATACATATATGTGAGTGTCGTTTTCATGTTTACATCAATCTTCTCACATATGACTAGATTAGGGTGTGTAGTTAGAAAATCTGAGTAAAAATTGAGTGCATATCTTGAAAGGAATTGAGCAAATTCTCTAAGGCATGTTACTACATTCAAAACATGGTTTTAAATGCTTAATTGCGAACTAGTATGTGGTAACTATGATTAAGAATGTACTTAAGGGTAAAGATGGCTAAATTCTGTGGGAATAATGATTTTTAACTTGTCATGTGCATTGGAAATCCCTGAAACGATTGTTGGAAGGTGTAGGTTGTGTTTTACGTGTTTAGTGTCGTTTTGTTTATTTGTTTTTATTCTGTTTTGCTCGAGGACTAGCAAAAGATAAGTGTGGGGGAGTTTGATAGGAGCATATTCATGCGACTTAAATGGCTTGTTCTCGTGCATTTACGTTATGTTTCTCTAGTTATTTTAGTCCTTTATGCTTCTTTTGTGTGTTTTCAGGTTCTAAGGGCTTAGGGAGCAAGAAAGTGCATTTTGAGGCTATTTGGAGCATTTTTGTGCATGAATTGGATAGCTTAATCATGGAGCAAAGAGGATGGACGAAATTGAAGCCTTGTATGCTCTTTGGGGACATCAAACAAAGGGTCTAGCCCAATCAAACAAATCCTTTGAGCCATGGAAAACCTCTAGCCCAATCAAACACATTATGCCATACAAACCAACCTATTTTAGGCCCATTCTATGTACTTAAACCCTAGCCCTTTAAACTAGTTCATTTATCACTTATCAAATCATTCACTTATCACTTAACATATCATTCATTTATTTCACTTCCATACTCCTCTTAATTCCACATGCATTCTCACACATGCACATCATTCACTCACATTTCCACCATTCATTCTTTATTCCACAAACAAGTCACATGCATTCACACATCAACAAAACAACTTCAATGCCGTGAGTTCCCTTTGAAATTCCAGCATCTTCACATGCTTTTCTAGCTTTCCCTTTCATTTCCACCACTCATTCTTCATCATTTCAGCCACCTACATGCATTAATTATTAATATCTTCATCATTGCATCCAGAAAATGAGCAAGAAAGCTTCCCAAACACATGCATACACACACTATTTTCAGCACACACATGCAATTCCAACATCAATGCCGTGCACTCCATTTGCTTTCCAGATTTTCACATGTGTCCTAGCTGTTTTCTCATCATTCCTCCACACAAACACATTAAACAAACAGCCATTTACACCTCCACTCCTCCTATAAATACCCTTGCATTCATTCATTTAGGGAGGATCTCATTTTCATACACAACACACCACAAACACTTCCATCTTCTCCCTAGCCGTGAGTCTCTCCATTTTCTGCACCATTCCCTTCCCTTTCTCCTCCATTTCTTCCATTTCCATAATCCCCCAATCCATTCAACACACCAACAACATCCCTTAGTCCTTGTGCTACAACGAAAACAAAGAGAAGAGGGCCTAAACGTTCATACAATTCACGTTTGAGTTGTTGGAATGTTTACGCGTTTCTTTGATTTCAATGTTTAAATTCAATTCTCTTTGTTTTGTAATATGAGGAATGGAAGAGAAGAGTGCCTAAACGTTCATACAATTCAAGTTTGAGTTGTTGGAATGTTTAGGTGTTTCTTTGATTTCAAAGTTATGAGGAACTAAACCCTTTTTGGCTAGGGGTGATTTCAATACCATGATTATTTATGTGATATGAATTGATGAATTCCGGTTATGAACTCTTGATTCGTGAATGCAATTGGCTTAACTATTTGATGATTAACTTATTTGTGTTTGTTGATTGAGGGTCGACACTTAATTAGCATGCATGAATATGTGGCTAAAGTTTAAGAAGGTTTCACATAATCGTTACTAACTTATACTTGAAAGTAGTGAAGGTCGCTTGTCACGATCGCGTTAAGTTTAATTCTTAGCATGAGTAACATGATGTCATAGTTGCAAATGCTTTGTCAATGCTTATGGTTTTCATTATTCTTAACGATCTTCGATTGTATCTCTATTATGATGACATGTAGGGAACTTTTGAGAATGTTTTGGGTTGTCGAATGATGCCATCCAATCCAATAATATAAGGAAAATCTGAGGGTTAACTAGTGATGTCACGGTTAATTTGGGGCATTGTCGTTCATAATTCAATGAAGGAATAACTGGAAATTGATTCATATGCATAAATATCATGTGTAGAGAAAGAACCCTTAGCTAGCTTCCCATCCATTCATTTCCGTCAAATCCATATTTACAATTTGTTTTGTTTCCAAGTATTCATTTTAGTTTAAATTCGTCCAAATCCAATTCCCCCCTATTTCGTTGAAGTCTTAGTCTTAATCTTTCTTATTTTTAGTTTTGCTTTCTTCGAGCATTAAATAGTGTTTTATATTGTGTTTTTATGTTTTTAAGTCAATTTAGAAGGTTTTAGCAAGCCCTCCTAATCCTCGGTCTAGAACGATCCCTCACTTATCCATTCTACTACAATTGTCGAACGAGGGTTTAATTTGAGTGTCAAGTAATTCTCACATCAAATTTTTGGCGCCGTTGCCGGGGATTAGCAACTTTGCTAATCCCTTGTCTTTATTTTTATATTTTTTTGTTTTTCGTGCATTCTTATTTCAGATTCTTAGTTTGTTTGTTTCCTTGTTTTTTAGGTACTGTGTATGACTCGTAGCTCTCGGCCTATTATAGAGAACATCTCCGACTTTGACGGTGATTTTGAACGCACTTTGAGGAGAACGAGGAGTCAACAAGAGCCACCACAACCTGGGCTTGAAGAAGACGAAGTAGGTGTAGAAGAAAAGCCCACGGATCAGATTTTTGAAGAAGAACAAGCCATGGCAGCAGATAATAGAACCATCAAGGAGCTTTCGGCCTCGGGTTTGGATAATGCATTGCCTCTTTGTATCCAATACCCCACGGCTGCCCAAGGCAAGACCGATGAATTTGAACTCAAATCCAGTTTGTTACACCATATTCCGAAGTTCCATGGCTTGTCTATGGAAGACCCCAACAAACACTTGAAGGAGTTCGAGGTGGTTTGTTCGAGCATGACCCCCGTCAATGTGGATGGGAGTATATTGAAGATGAAGGCCTTTCCATTTTCACTTATGGACAAGGCCAAAGATTGGCTCTACGAACTAGCCCCGGGAACTGTGACTTCATGGGAGAGTATGAAGCGTGCTTTCTTGGAGAAATTCTTCCCTACTTCGAGAGTGATTCTCCTACGGAAGAAAATTAGTGGTATTCAACAGAATCATGGTGAGACATTCCCGGCTTATTATGAGCGCTTCAAGGGCCTTGTAGCTTCATGTCCTCAACATCAAATGAAGGAGGAACTTCTCCTTCAATATTTCTATGAGGGCCTCCTTCCTATCGAACGTCAAATGCTTGATGCATCAGCGGGAGGAGCATTGGTGGACAAAACACCAAGGGATGCCAAGGTTCTCATAGCCAACCGAGCGCTCAACGCTCAACAATATGAAGGAGTGGGCCAAAGGGAAGCCCCACGGCAACAAAGTGTAAATGAGGTGAGTGCTATTTCTGAAATTCAATCACAACTTGCTAATCTTACTTCTCTTGTTTCTCAGGTTGTGATTGGTCCAAAAGCACAAGAACACCAAGTCTGTGGCGTGTGCTCAATTCAAGGGCATCCATCCGACAAGTGCCCTCAACTAATCGAGAATGGTGGGTGGGAATCTGCCAATGCAATTGGTTTCCAAGGACAAAATCAAAACAACCCATACTCGAACACTTACAATGCCGGATGGAGGGACCATCCAAACTTCAAATGGAGGGAGCCACAACAAGCTGCCCAACAAGGAGGATTTAGGCCAAACCCCCCTGGTTTTTATTCCAAGCCGTATGCACCCCAACAATCCCAACAACCTTCGGCATCATCTCATTCAGGTACGTCTTTGGAAAATAATCAAGCTATGCAATTACTAACCTCTATTTCGCAGGGGTTGCAAAATCAAAACAACCGGATAGAAAATAACGAGAAGGAGATGATGGATATGAAGAAACAAACAGGGCAGATTTCTGAGTTCCTTGGACAGATTAGAGAGCAAGGAAAGCTTCCTAGCTCAACCACAGTCAATCCAAAGGGAGGATTCGAATCCGCCAAGGCCATCACCCTAAGGGGTGGAAAAGAAGTTGGGACCGAGCCAAACAATCCCAAATCTGCCCAGAAAGTAGATGAAGAGACGACACAACCTGAGGAAGTGTCTAGCTCACCCACGGTAAGGGTGAAAAACCCAATGCCGCAAGCCCCTAATCACCCTAACTCGGCCAAATCAGGTAAGTTAAGTTCAAATTCATGTACTTCACGTCCTAATCTGCCCAATGTACCTTTTCCTCGCAGGTTCATGCAAGAAAAAAAGGAAGAAAGCGAGAAGGACATTCTTGAAACGTTCCGGAAGGTGCAAGTGAACATACCGCTTCTCGATGCAATCAAACAGGTTCCAAAGTATGCTAAATTCCTCAAGGACCTATGCAATACAAAGAGAAGAAGGGCAAACAAAGAGGTAGTGAAGGTAAGTGAGAATGTGTCCGCTGTTTTGCAACGTAAACTGCCTACCAAGTGCAAAGACCCCGGTAGTTTCACGATTCCTTGTGTGATTGGACATAATCGTTTTGAACATGCCATGCTTGATTTAGGTGCATCCATAAATGTCATGCCTTATTCTATTTATGCATCTATGAATTTGGGTGAATTAAAACAAGATGGTGTAATTATACAATTGGCCGATCGTTCTAACGCGTATCCAAAAGGAGTTTTGGAAGATGTGCTTGTGCAGGTGAACCATTTAATTTTTCCGGCTGATTTCTACGTCCTAGACATGGAGGATTCAGCCCATTCTACATCTTTGCCGATTCTCCTTGGTAGGCCATTCATGAAGACGGCCCGAACGAAGATTGATGTATACAAAGGCACCTTGACAATGGAATTCGATGGGGAAGTGATTGATTTTAATATTTCTGAAACTATGAGATATCCTGTTGATGACCATTCTTGTTTTTCCATTGATGTTATCGATTCTTTGGCGCAGGTATACCTTGAAGAATTGAACGAGGACGCCCTGGAAACAACCATCACTAAGGCCATAGAGTGCAAAAATGAAGGATTTTGGCCAATGCAAGGCCACGGCAAGGAGGAGGAATTCTTTGCCATGGGTTCTAGTGAAGAAATAATTGAGGTTGTGGCAGCCCTTGAGTCATTGCCACAACAATATGGTAAGGTTCCACTCTCACTTTCAAATTCAGTTTCCACTAAGATGCTACCTTCTGTTGTTCAGGCACCATCGCTTGAACTTAAGCCGTTGCCGGACCATTTGAAGTATGTGTTTTTGGGAGAAGGCGAAACATTGCCCGTCATCATTTCATCAAGTCTCACGGCAATGGAGGAGGAGAAGCTTGTGAGGGTGCTGCGAGAACACAAAACGGCCATAGGGTGGACTTTGGCCGACATTAAAGGAATAAGCCCTACCACATGCATGCACCGTATACTTCTTGAGGAGGGGACTAAGCCATCCCGAGAGGCTCAACGCCGTCTCAACCCTCCGATGATGGAAGTGGTGAAGAAGGAAATAATCAAGCTTTTGGATTGCGGAGTGATCTACCCTATCTCCGATAGCTGTTGGGTCTCTCCAGTTCAAGTCGTTCCCAAGAAGTCCGGAGTAACTGTTATCAAGAATGCTGAGAATGAGCTTGTGCCAACCCGCATTCAAACAGGTTGGCGAGTATGTATCGATTACTGGAAGCTAAATACCATGACTAGGAAAGATCACTTTCCTTTGCCATTCATCGACCAGATGCTCGAAAGGTTAGCCGGTCATGCTTTTTACTGTTTTCTTGATGGATACTCTGGATATAACCAAATTGTGATAGCCCCGGATGATCAAGAGAAGACCACATTCACATGTCCCTTTGGAACATTTGCTTATTGTCGCATGCCATTTGGCTTATGCAACGCACCGGCCACTTTCCAAAGGTGTATGGTAAGTATATTTTCCGATTTTGTTGAAAAGATCATTGAGGTTTTCATGGATGATTTCAGTGTATTTGGGAGTTCATTTGATAATTGCTTGGATAATCTGACCTTAATTTTGAAACGATGTGTTGAAACTAACCTTGTCTTGAATTGGGAGAAATGTCATTTTATGGTGAAACAAGGTATAGTTTTAGGACATATTGTTTCAGAAAAAGGAATTGAAGTAGATAAATCGAAAATAGACCTTGTACGTCACTTACCCTCTCCTACTTCGGTTAGAGAGGTACGTTCGTTTCTTGGCCATGCAGGGTTCTATAGGCGTTTTATCAAGGACTTCTCCAAGATGTCCAACCCTCTTTGCCGATTGCTTCAAAAAGATGTGCCATTCAAGTTTGATGAAGAGTGTAATTCGGCATTTAACCAACTCAAGGAGAAGCTAGTCTCGGCCCCCATTATTGTACCTCCAAATTGGAGCCTTCCGTTCGAGCTCATGTGCGATGCATCCGACTATGCATTAGGAGCTGTTCTAGGACAAAGAAGAGACAAGCAGCCGCATGTCATATACTATGCCTCTCGGACTCTCAATGATGCCCAATTGAACTACTCCACGACGGAAAAAGAACTTCTAGATGTGGTTTTTGCTTTAGATAAATTCCGTTCATATTTAATTGGTACTAAAGTAATCGTTTATTCTGATCATGCAGCTTTGAGGTACTTGATCACGAAAAAGGAAGCAAAGCCGAGGCTTATCCGTTGGATTCTTCTTCTTCAAGAATTTGATATTGAAATCCGGGATAAGAAAGGAAGCGAGAATGTAGTGGCTGACCATTTAAGCCGAATGATCCACGAGGAGCATGAACATGCCGTACCTATCCCTGAAACTTTTCCCGATGAGCAGCTGCTATCCATTGAGGTAAGTGAACCATGGTATGCAGATTTAGTGAATTACTTGGTGGCTAAACAATTTCCAAATGAACTAAACAAACACCAACGTGATAAGCTTAAAAATGATGCACGTTTCTATGTTTGGGATGACCCTTATTTGTGGAAGTATTGCTCAGATCAAATTGTACGTAGATGTGTGCATGATTCTGAATTTCACTCAATTCTAAGCTTTTGTCACACATATGCATGTGGTGGTCATTTTGGCACACAACGCACTGCCCTCAAGGTTCTAGAGTGTGGTTTTTATTGGCCGACTATATTTAGGGATGCTAGAACCTTTTGTATGTCTTGTGATCGTTGCCAACGAATGGGTAACATAGGTACCAAGGACCAAATGCCGCAAACCCCTGTCTTTAATGTTGAAATTTTTGATGTTTGGGGCATTGATTTCATGGGCCCTTTCCCTCCATCTTATGGTTTCACTTATATCTTGCTAGCTGTTGATTATGTTTCTAAATGGGTGAAAGCAAAAGCCACCCGTACTAACGATTCTAAGGTGGTTGCAGATTTCGTGAAAACTAACATTCTTGCTAGGTTTGGAATGCCGAGAGTAATCATAAGTGATGGAGGGTCTCACTTTTGCAATCGGACCATTGAGGCGTTGCTAAGAAAGTACCATGTCAACCATAAGGTCTCCACACCTTACCATCCTCAAACAAATGGCCAAGCCGAGGTGTCTAACCGAGAAATCAAACAAATTTTGGAGAAGACCGTTGGACCAACAAGGAGGGATTGGAGCTTACGTTTAGATGATGCACTGTGGGCATATCGTACGGCATACAAAACACCCATTGGGATGTCACCTTTTCGGCTCGTCTATGGTAAGCCATGTCATTTGCCCGTAGAGTTAGAGCACAAGGCACATTGGGCCATGAAGACTTTCAACATGGACATAGATGCAGCGGGAGTTCATAGGAAGCTCCAATTGAATGAACTTGAGGAGATTCGGAATGAAGCCTATGAGAATGCCCGGATGTACAAAGCCAAGACCAAAGCATTCCATGATAAAATGATTCGAACCAAGACCTTCACAGTTGGGCAGAAAGTGTTACTTTTCAACTCTCGCCTACGTTTGTTTCCTGGTAAGTTGCGTTCTAAATGGATTGGCCCGTTTGTTGTTACTAACGTTTTACCTTATGGTGCAGTCCACATAAAAAGCTTAAGGAATGGCGTAGAATTCAAGGTGAACGGGCATCGGTTGAAGCCATATTACGAGCATAGTGTGGGGCAAGTGGTGGAAGACATTCCTTTCCATTCTGTGGGCTCAAATGAAGATTAAAAGAGGGTACTCGTCCGGCTGAAAGACGTAAAAGAAAGCGCTTCGTGGGAGGCAACCCATGCATCCGAATAGAGAAGAACTTGGAAACCCCTTTAAGAGACTTATTTTTATTCCTTTCTTTTTCTTTACTGCCTTTACTTTGCTTTCTTTCTCGTATTTGTTTATTTGCTTGCTCTGTTGTGACTTTCTGCTTAAAACATTGAGGACAAAGTTTGATTTAAGTGTGGGGGGGTAAACAATTTGTATTTGCATGAATTTCGTGGGATTTATTCACCTATCACTTAGAATGTTGTTTCTTGCTGTTTTAAGCGTTTTTAGAGTGTTTTAGTGTGTTTTATAGTGTCTTGGTATAAAACTCCGAAAATTTGATAAAAATTTAAAAAAAAAAAAAAAAAAAAAAAAAAAAAATTCTTTTGAAAAACCCAAAAATATGTGTTTTTAGAGTCATTTGAGTCATTTTGGTGTTTGTTTGTGTCTTAGTGCTACTTGGGAGGCAACCCAATACAGTAAATAAACAAAGCTTGTTCATTGATTTTTCGATAAATTACAATTGTATCTAAACATGGCAGAAAGATGGAGTCTTCATAAAGGTTGTTTGCGTGAAGCCCCACTACGAGGCGCAGAAGCGGAAGGCGCAGAAGCAGGAGGCATAGAAGCGGGAGGCATCGGAGCGGAAGCCATCGGAGCGGGAGGCATCGGAGCTAGAGCATTCCAGGCCTCAATACTTGGCCAAGCGCTAGATGACCCAGGAAAAAGGTGCCTCTGGAGATAAGACGCAAGCCTTTGACGGTCATTGTGAATTCGACCCTCAGATTCTTGCAGCTCATCAAGCTTCCTCTTCATGCCCGCCGAATAGTTATTTGCAAGCACATGCAAACTTCTATTCTCGTACTTAAGCTGTTTGATTTCCTGCTTAAGACTTTCCACCTCTGCCATCAACGATTCCACTTGGTGGGACCGAGCAAGCAGGCGTAGGCCCATGTTGGACACAGAGCTCGCACACTGAACACTAAGTGCGAGGGACTCTTGAACGGCCAACTCATCGGACCGTCCTGACAGCAGCCTACTATCTTTTGGTGTGAGGAGGTTCCTAGCTACTATTGTAGCTGTTGTGGCGTCCTGCATCACAGAGTCTTCACCTGAAAGAGGACCGTTAGAAGAAAAAAAAGAAGGACGCCATACATTACCTTGACGGGGCGCAACCGGATCGCTGCTGAGACTCAAATCTAAGCTAAGGTTCGATGAGTTTGCCATTTTTTTCAAAAGTGTTCAAAGAGAATGGGTGGATGGAGTTAAATTTCGAAGGGCCGGAGACGATTTTCAAGAATGGGAAATCTTCAGAGTGTGTATGTGGCGGTGATCGATACCTCAATAAGAAGCCAAGGCGACGCGTCCACCGATTCAAAAAGCCGGAATTTCCTGCGTAATTTAGGCGACGCTTTCTCAGCTTTTCAGAAGACGTGTTCAACTTTGTCAAAAGAGTTCTTCTTTTCAGACAACACGTGGAGGCCATCATCGCAACTACACATCTTTAGCCGACAAACGTAATTTCGGCGACGCTTTCTCAGCTTTTCAGAAGACGCGTGCAGCTTTGTCAAAAGGAGCCGCATCTGCACTACCACGTGTCGTTCAGAAAGCGAAGGGGCGTCGTTCAGAAATCGAAGGGGCGCCTGCTCAGAAATCGAAGAGGCGTGTTCAGAGATCGAAGAGGCGCCATTATTTCAAAAAGCCGGATTTACGGGATCAAAACGTTTGTCGACAAAGGTAAAAAGTACCACCACTTGATATTATCTCTATATATGTCGACCTTCGTCTTTTATGGCAGGGCAAACCTGAAGAAAATGCCCAACTCTCCCTCACCTCTGAGGGCGCACTCCCAGCAAAGCCTTTTGAAATACTCAATTCTTTCTTCTTCCCCAAAGATGATACCAGATGCCTGGAGTATAGATGACCCAGGAGGAAACAGCACAACAAATACATGTGCTGATTCATTCACCGCTTCTTCAAAAGCAAAGGTATCTCATATCATCAAGGTCAAAAGCAAAAGTATCTCATATCATGCTCTTTCCCTGTCTTTTCCTTTGTCTTTGTTATTACTCGCATAGCAAAGTGAAAGAAGCAATCAGCCGGCACTTGGAGTCAGTCTTCTGTTCTGGAACCGACTGCCTGGAATCCATTCCTGATTGCTTACCTAGCATTGCTCTCGAGTAGTCATCTTCAACGGTTGATACACTTCCAGAGAAGGGACCACTTCTGCAAAGGGGAGCAAGTAAGGCAAGGGAAAATGATACATTGAAGCATGTGGAGACAAACGTAGGCTGAGTTATCCTCCAACCCTTTTCAATACGAATTGGAAAGATTGAACAAAGAAACAGACCAAAGGAGTAAGCTCAGACCTTCGGGGGAGACCAAAAGAAGCCTGCTGCCCAGTTCAAGAGTAGCACAAAGGAAAATCAACGATGGGCAGCAGCGCAGTTCAAGAGTAAGCCTGTGGAATCACAAAGATCAAAGCCTCAATGCAATTACCAAGGAGAAGATGGAATTTACACTCTATAACCAGATTTGCGTCTCTAAACTCTTCTCTTTGTTAATTACATTTTGCCATGTTTAGTATGTTTAAGTGCTTTTTGTGTGCTTAAATATGTTTTGTGTGAATCTATGCTTGAAACATTGAGGACAATGTTTGATTTAAGTGTGGGGGGGTAACTAAGTATATTTAATGCAAATTCGTGGGATTTTATCCACCATAACTTCAAATGTTGTTCCTTGCTGTTTTTAAGTGTGTTTAGTGTGTTTTGACTTAAAAATCTGAAAATCACATAAAAATTTGAAAAAAAATGATTTGAAAAGCCTAAAAAGAGTGTGTAATTGCATGACTGTTAAAAAGAGTTATAAACATAGAGA
The DNA here is from genome assembly GCF_041283825.1 of Pyrus communis. NCBI lineage: Eukaryota > Viridiplantae > Streptophyta > Magnoliopsida > Rosales > Rosaceae > Pyrus > Pyrus communis. The sequence goes on from NC_142565.1 coordinate 21,254,366, forward strand.
AAAAGAGTTATAAACATAGAGAAAAGTTTGATTTACTCTTGGTATATGCTTGGTTATGGTTATAATGTATGACTTCATATGCAATCATAAAAGAAAAAAAATTCGTTTTTGTAACATGCTTGAAGGAAGGAACTCAAACAAACGCTACAACCCTGAGAGACTTGAGCCTATAACGTTCTTTGGAGAGTATAATCTGTGATTTCTTGTTTTCTAAAGTCGTTGCATGATCTCATTATTCTTTGCTTGGTTACTACTTAGAAGGCGTTTCATCATATAGTTCCAAATGCTAGAACTCATGCCCATTTCATTCAAAGCATGTTATTGATTTGCATAACACATATTCAAGATGAAGTTGTGTAGTTGCCACCATAGCCAAATAGCCTCACTTCCCATATTTCGTATATGTTGTAAGTTGTACCCCCGTTGAGCCGTGTTAGCCCATGTTCTTTGTTAACCCACTTTTTCCTCACCTAGCCTAGTTTAGGACAATCCCCACCCTTGTTCTTAAAAGATAGTGAGCATGACTTAATTGAATTCCTTTTGAGTTACATTATGAAAGAAAATAAGTGTGGGGGAGAGATTGTTTAAGTGTTTATGTTTTGAGATTCAAAAGAAAAAGAAAAAAAAAAAAAAAAAAAAAAAAAAAAAAAAAAGAGAGAAAAGAATAAGTGATTGAAGAAAGGTTCCAAAACACCAATTCTGGGCGTAAATTGTCTAAATTCTCCCTTTTTGTTCAAAAGTTGAGTTTTCATTCAAAAGTGAATTCTAAGTTTATTCAAATGCTTTGCTCACTATTTCTTTAAGAACCTTTGTTTTCCATATCCCTTCTTTGTTATCCACATACCCCAAGCCCCGTTACAACCCTTGACTTCTATCTTGAGTGTTATGTGTTTCAATTTGTGGAATTTGAACTTGGTATGAGCATATGGTGTCACTGGTTCTCGCGTCTAAGTAGTAGCATTCCATTCATGAGATCATATCTAAACTTGATTATTAACTCCAGAAATTGCGTTCTTTGTGATACATATATGTGAGTGTCGTTTGATAGGAGCATATTTATGCACCTTAGTTTAGCTTGTTCTTATGCATTTATAGTGTTTTTCCTTAGTAAAGTAGTCTTTTAAGCTAGTTCTATGTGTTTTCAGGTTTTAAGGGCAAAGTATGCAAAAGGATGCATTTTGGAGCCTTTTGGAGCAAATTAGAGCTTGGAATGGACATCATATGCTTGGAGCCAAGAGGATGGACGAAATTGAAGACTTGAAGATGATGATTCCTACTTGAGCAAGGTTTCCTAGTTGAAGTAGGAAAGTCCCTAATGGAAGATGGTTTCCTAGTTGAATTAGGATTCCTAGTTAAAATGGGTTTCTTAGTTGAATTAGGATTCCTAGAAGAACAAAGTTGCCTACTCAAACAAGGTTTCCTACTTGAAGTAGGAAAGTCAAAATCCAAATGGTCTCAAGAGAAGCAACAAAGAAGTTTTCCAAGTCCAAGAAGGAAAAGGAGTCCAAGATGAAGAAGGAATGATGAAGACAAGGTTTCCTAATCCTAATAGGCAAAGTTTCCAAGTGCAATGAGGAGTCCTTATCCATTTAGGGCACCTTATCCATTTAGGACACCTTATCCTAATCCTATAGGGATGCCATGCACTTTACCTTATCTTGGAGGGTTTCTAGAAGACTTAGATGCCCTATCCTATCTTTGCCGTGGGTTTTATCCAAATCCCCTTAGTTTTTAGGCTTTCTAGAAGCCCTAACATTATCCCTACAAAGGTGCCGCACCCTTATCCCTTTTTCCCTACAAATTTGGCCCTTAAAACATGTTTCTAGGAACCTTATCTTATCTCCTATAAAGGTGGCGCCCCAAACCCTTCTAGAAAGCTGATTTCCCTTGCCTTGCAAGGCATTCTAGAAGCCTTATCACCTTATCTCCTTACCTGCCACACCTAGGAAGCATTATCCCTTTCTATTTCTGATTTCTAAGCCTATTTCCTTGTGGATTTGGGTTATTCAAGTCCATATCTGATTACCCTAGGGTTTTAAGTGCCTATATATACTCATATTAACCCCTAGATCAGATGACCACCCCTCATACACATTCATTAATTCCAAAAATTCGTCCAACCCTCTCCACACCCTTGCCGCAGCCACCAAACACCTTTCTCCTTAGTTTTAAGCCTTGCCGCACCATCCCCTTCCCCTAAACACTACTACATCCCTCCATAACCATGCATCCATACACCTAAGGCCCTAAATCTGTCCCTAGACCTTTGCCGCACCAAGGAGGAGGAGAAGGAAGCTCGGGAGTTCATGCAATTCGAGTTCGCGTCGCTGGAATTTCTAGGTGTTTCTTTTCCTTTGAATTCAATGTTTAATTTCAATTCTCCTTGTTTTGTGCGTATGAGGAACTAAACCCCCCCCTTGGCTAGGGGGGGATTCGAAATACATGTTTATGCTTGCGATATGATTTGATTACTTCTAATTGCGTTTCATAAGTTGTGAATTCAATTTACTTATCTATGTGAATTACATTGATTTGTGTGTGTTGGTTGAGAGTGCACGCTTAATTATCATGCATAAATTGGATGCTAGGATATAAGGAAATTTCACCTAATCGTTATGGAATTATATTCACAAGTAGTAAAGGTTGATGATCTCAATCGCGTTAAGTAAATTCTTGGCATAAGTTTCATGCAATCATAGTAACAAGTGCTTCGTCAATGCTTATGGTTTTCATAGAACTTAATGATTCTTGCTTGTATCTCTATTATGCAATCATGTAGGGGACTTGTGGGGAATGTTTTGGGTTGTCGTATGCAATCATCCAATTCAATAACGTTAGGAAAATCTGAAGGTTAATTTAAGCGAACCTAATTAACTTGGGGCGTTGAGAATTCATGGGTTATTGAAAAGCAATTGGAAATCGTTTTATATGCAAGTATAACATGTGTGGAGATGAACCCCTTAGCTAGCTTCCCATCCATTCAATTCCATCAAATTCGTTTTTACAATCTGTTCTAATTTAAAAAGTTTGTTTTGTTTTTAAATTCGTCCAAAACCAATCCCCCTTTACTTTGTTGAGTCATAGTAGTTAGAAATCACTTTAGTTTGTGTTTTTAAGTGTCTTAGGTCAAGTTAAAACCAATTTTCGTCCAAAGTTGTGTCTAGTGTTCAAAACTGCCCAGATTGTGTTTTTAAGGCAGTTTTGAGTGTTTTGGGGCTGTTTTGAGTCTTTTGGTTTGTTTTGGTGATTTAAAGTTTACTTTTGCATTCCTTGAGTCTAGTTTGGTGTTTTATATTGTGTTTTTACGTTTTTGAGTCAAATCCAAGTGATTAACAATCCCTCCTAATCCCCGGTCCAGAACGATCCCTACTTACATTCTTCACTACAATTGATAAAAAGAGGGTTTAATTTGTGTGCGTATAATTCTCGCATCATCGTTTTCATGTTTACATCAATCTTCTCACATAAGACTAGATTAGGGTGTGTAGTTAGAAAATCTGAGTAAAAATTGAGTGCATATCTTGAAAGGAATTGAGCAAATTCTCTAAGGCATGTTACTACATTCAAAACATGGTTTTAAATGCTTAATTGCGAACTAGTATGTGGTAACTATGATTAAGAATGTACTTAAGGGTAAAGATGGCTAAATTCTGTGGGAATAATGATTTTTAACTTGTCATGTGCATTGGAAATCCCTGAAACGATTGTTGGAAGGTGTAGGTTGTGTTTTACGTGTTTAGTGTCGTTTTGTTTATTTGTTTTTATTCTGTTTTGCTCGAGGACTAGCAAAAGATAAGTGTGGGGGAGTTTGATAGGAGCATATTCATGCGACTTAAATGGCTTGTTCTCGTGCATTTACGTTATGTTTCTCTAGTTATTTTAGTCCTTTATGCTTCTTTTGTGTGTTTTCAGGTTCTAAGGGCTTAGGGAGCAAGAAAGTGCATTTTGAGGCTATTTGGAGCATTTTTGTGCATGAATTGGATAGCTTAATCATGGAGCAAAGAGGATGGACGAAATTGAAGCCTTGTATGCTCTTTGGGGACATCAAACAAAGGGCCTAGCCCAATCAAACAAATCCTTTGAGCCATGGAAAACCTCTAGCCCAATCAAACACATTATGCCATACAAACCAACCTATTTTAGGCCCATTCTATGTACTTAAACCCTAGCCCTTTAAACTAGTTCATTTATCACTTATCAAATCATTCACTTATCACTTAACATATCATTCATTTATTTCACTTCCATACTCCTCTTAATTCCACATGCATTCTCACACATGCACATCATTCACTCACAATTGATCGAGAATGGAGGGTGGGAGACACTCAATGCCGTGGGATATGGGAATCAACACCAAAATCGTGGTGACCCCTTCTCCACTACCTACAATCCCGGTTGGCGTGACCATCCAAATTTCAAATGGCGGGATCCTCAACAACCCCAACAACAAGGAGGATTTAGGCAGCAACCACCGGGCTTTTATACAAAGCCATTCGTCCCCAATCAAACTCAATCGCAATATACCCCAACAAGCTCAGGTATGTCTTTGGATAAAGATCAAGTTGTTAAGTTACTTACTACTTTGACGCAGGAAGTACAAACTCAAACTAAGGAGAGACAAATCCAAGACAAAAGGGTGGACAATTTGGAGAAGCAATTGGGGCAAATTGCCGAGTTCATGGGACAATTTCGAAAGCAAGGTAGGTTGCCAAGTTCAACCGTGGTCAATCCGAAAGGTGGATTCGAATCTGCAAAAGCTATGAGTTTGCGAAGTGGAAAGCAAGTTGGATCTGATCCTAGACCACCCACATCACATACCAACGAGGAGGAAGAATTGAGAATTGAAGAGGAGGAACAAAGCTCACTCACGGCCAAGGTGGAAACACCTTTGCCGCAAGCCTCATGTGATCCTAAACCGTCCAATTCACCCAATAAAGGTAAAAACGTGTCAAGTTCAGTTCCTACTAATGCTTTTCCTTTGAATGTTCCTTTTCCTAGTAGGTTTAAGCAAACAAAAAAAGAGGAAGCGGAAAAGGACATTCTCGAGACGTTTCGCAAAGTTCAAGTCAATATCCCTCTTTTGGATGCAATCAAGCAAGTCCCGAGGTACGCCAAGTTCTTGAAGGAACTTTGCACTAATAGGAGGAGGATTTCGACCAAGGAGGTTGTAAAAGTGGGTGAAAATGTCTCAGCCATCTTGCAACGTAAACTGCCCCCTAAATGCAAAGATCCGGGTAGTTTCACAATTCCGTGTGTTATTGGTAATTCTAGGTTTGAATCTGCCATGTTAGACTTAGGTGCATCCATAAATGTCATGCCATATTCAATTTATGCATCTATGAACCTAGGAGCGTTGAAAAATGATGGTGTTATTATACAATTGGCCGATAGATCTCATGCCTATCCAAAGGGAGTTTTGGAAGATGTTTTAGTGCAGGTTAATCATTTGATCTTTCCGGCAGATTTCTACGTACTTGAGATGGATGAATCGGACCATGCCCCGTCATTACCCATTCTCCTTGGAAGGCCATTCATGAAAACTGCTCGTACGAAGATTGCCGTCTACAATGGCACTTTGACGATGGAATTTGATGGGGAAGTTATTAATTTCAATCTTTCTGATTCTATGAAGTACCCTAGTGAGAATCATTCATGTTTTGCTGTTGATATAATTGACTCTTTGGCGCAGAACCATTTGGACAATTTGAAGGACGATGCACTTGAATTGGTCATTGCACAAGGAAGGGACATGCAAAACATGGAAACAACCACCAAGGAACCCCACGGCATGCATGAGGAATCCTTGGCCGTACCCCCTAATGAGGATATTATTGAGATGGTGGCTGCCCTCGAGTCATTGCCATCACAATCGGTTGTGCAGCCACCTACACTTGAACTTAAGTCGTTGCCTAGTCATTTGAAGTATGTTTTCTTGGGCGAGGATGAGACATTGCCCGTCATTATCTCATCCTCACTCACGGCACAAGAAGAAAACAAATTGGTGCGAGTGCTTAAAGAGTACAAAACGGCAATTGGATGGACATTGGCCGACATAAAGGGAATTAGCCCTACTACGTGCATGCATCGCATACTTCTAGAGGAGGGGTCCAAAACATCTCGAGAGGCTCAACGCCGTCTCAACCCTTCGATGATGGAAGTTGTGAAGAAGGAGATAATCAAGCTTTTGGATTGTGGAGTAATCTATCCAATCTCGGATAGTAGGTGGGTTTCGCCCGTGCAATGCGTTCCAAAGAAATCCGGAGTAACTGTGGTTGCAAATGCCGAGAATGAGCTTGTTCCTACGCGCATTCAAACTGGTTGGAGGGTGTGCATCGACTATAGGAAGCTAAACGCCACCACGAGGAAGGATCACTTCCCATTGCCATTCATTGACCAAATGCTTGAGAGGTTAGCCGGTTATGCTTTCTATTGTTTTCTTGATGGTTATTCCGGTTATAATCAAATTGTCATTGCACCCGAAGACCAAGAAAAAACCACTTTCACATGCCCTTTTGGTACATTTGCATATCGTCGCATGCCTTTTGGTTTATGTAATGCACCTGCCACATTTCAAAGATGCATGATGAGCATATTTTCCGATTATGTGGAGAAAATAATTGAAGTTTTTATGGATGATTTCAGTGTCTTTGGAGATTCCTTTGATGGTTGCTTGCATAATCTAAGTTTGATTCTAAAACGTTGTGTTGAAACTAATCTTGTTCTTAATTGGGAAAAATGTCATTTCATGGTTAAACAAGGCATAGTTTTAGGTCATATCATCTCTGAAAACGGCATTGAAGTTGATAAGTCAAAGATAGATCTTGTACGTCACTTACCCTCTCCGACTTCAGTTAGAGAGGTTCGTTCGTTTCTTGGCCATGCAGGTTTCTATCGTAGGTTTATCAAAGATTTCTCAAAAGTTGCACAACCTCTTTGCCGCCTCCTACAAAAAGACGTGGCGTTTGAATTCACTAAGGAGTGCACGGCATCATTCAACCAACTCAAGGAGTTGTTGACCACGGCACCCATTATTGTTCCCCCGGATTGGAGCCTCCCGTTCGAGCTTATGTGTGATGCGTCCGATTATGCTTTAGGGGCTGTTTTGGGACAAAGAAAGGACAAGAGGCCGCATGTCATCTACTATGCCTCACGGACGTTGAATGATGCCCAACTGAACTACTCCACTACGGAAAAAGAACTTCTTGCCGTTGTCTTTGCTTTAGATAAATTTCGATCATATCTAATTGGTACTAAAGTAATTGTTTTCACTGATCATGCAGCTCTAAAGTACTTGCTCACCAAAAAGGAGGCCAAGCCCCGGCTAATTCGGTGGATGTTGTTACTTCAAGAGTTCGACATCGAGATTCGTGACAAGAAGGGAAGTGAAAACATGGTGGCTGACCACCTAAGCCGAATGGTGCATAATGAGGAGTCGCTACCCATTGCAGAGACATTCCCCGATGAACAATTGCTGTCCATAAAGGTTAGTACACCTTGGTATGCCGATATAGTTAATTTTTTGGTGTCAAAACGTATTCCAAGTGAGTTCAATAGGCACCAACGTGACAAACTTAGGCATGATGCACGGTTTTATGTGTGGGATGATCCATACTTATGGAAATTTTGTCCCGATCAGATTATACGTCGTTGTGTGCATGATTCTGAATGTCATTCAATTTTGTGTTTTTGTCATACATATGCATGTGGAGGGCACTTTGGCACACAACGCACGGCTCTCAAAGTGTTACAATGTGGATTTTATTGGCCTAGTATTTTTAAGGATGCTAGAACGTTTTGCTTAACATGTGATAAATGCCAAAGAATGGGTGGTATTAGTGCAAAGGACCAAATGCCGCAGGTTTCTATCCTAAATGTTGAAATTTTTGATGTTTGGGGTATTGACTTTATGGGTCCCTTTCCGTCATCATATGGTTTTATGTATATTTTGCTTGCGGTTGATTATGTGTCGAAGTGGGTGGAAGCAAAAGCCACCCGGACTAATGATTCTAAAGTGGTTGCAGATTTTATTAGAACTAACATTTTTGCAAGGTTTGGCATGCCACGAGTGATCATTAGTGATGGAGGGTCCCATTTTTGCAACCGGACCATTGAAGCATTATTGAGGAAATACAATGTCAACCATAAGGTTTCTACACCTTACCATTCTCAAACAAATGGCCAAGCCGAGGTTTCCAACCGAGAGATCAAGCAAATCCTAGAAAAGACCGTTGGGCCAACAAGAAAGGATTGGAGTTTACGGTTAGATGATGCACTTTGGGTGTATCGTACGGCATACAAAACCCCCATTGGGATGTCCCCTTTTCGACTTGTCTATGGCAAGGCGTGCCATCTTCCCGTGGAGTTGGAGCATAAAGCTCTTTGGGCCGTCAAGAAGTTCAACATGCACTTAGATGAAGCGGGAATTCACCAAGGAATGCACGGCTTCATTCAATCAACTCAAGGAGTTGTTGACCACGGCACCAATCATTGTTCCACCTGATTGGAGCCTCCCTTTTGAGTTAATGTGTGACGCCTCTGATTATGCTCTAGGGGCTGTTTTAGGGCAAAGGAAAGACAAGAGGCCGCATGTCATCTACTATGCCTCACGGACGTTGAATGATGCCCAACTGAATTATTCCACAACCGAAAAAAGAACTCTTGGCTATTGTATTTGCATTAGATAAGTTTAGATCATATCTTCTTGGTATTAAAGTAATTGTTTTCACTGACCATGCAGCCTTGAAGTATCTTCTCACCAAAAAGGAGGCCAAGCTAAGACTCATTCGTTGGATGCTCCTACTTCAAGAGTTCGATCTTGAAATTCGAGACAAGAAAGGGTGCGAAAACGTGGTGGCTGATCACCTAAGTAGAATGGTGCGTGAGGAAGAGCCCATTCCCATTTTAGAAATGTTTCCCGATGAGCAACTTTTGTCCATTCAGGTTAGTACCTCTTGGTATGCCGATTTGGTCAATTATTTGGTATCTAGACAAGTTCCTAGCACCCTAAACAAATTCCAACGTGATAAACTTAAAAAGGATGCTAGATTTTATGTTTGGGATGACCCATACTTGTGGAAACATTGCCCAGATCAGATTATAAGGAGATGTGTGCATGAATCAGATTTTCATTCAATTTTAAGTTTTTGTCACACATATGCTAGTGGGGGTCATTTTGGCACCCAAAGGACAGCTTTAAAAGTTCTTGAATGTGGTTTTTATTGGCCTACTTTGTTTAAAGATGCAAGAACCTTTTGTTTAGCTTGTGATCGATGCCAAAGGACAGGTAATATAGGCCAAAGAGATCAATTGCCGCAGGTACCCATTGTTGTTGTTGAAATTTTTGATGTGTGGGGAATTGATTTTATGGGTCCGTTTCCTTCATCTTTTGGTTTCAATTACATATTACTTGCCATTGATTATGTTTCAAAGTGGGTGGAAGCGAAAGCCACTCGAACTAATGATTCTAAAGTTGTGGCAGATTTTGTGAAAACTAATATCTTTTCAAGATTTGGGATGCCTAGGGTGCTAATCAGTGATGGGGGGTCTCACTTTTGTAATCGTAGCATTGAAGCCTTACTCAAGAAGTACCATGTGACGCATAAGGTTTCCACACCTTACCATCCCCAAACCAATGGCCAAGCCGAGGTGTCCAATAGAGAGATCAAACAGATTTTGGAGAAGACCGTTGGGCCAAATAGAAAAGATTGGAGCTTGCGTTTGGATGATGCTCTTTGGGCATATAGAACAGTGTGCAAAACTCCCCTTGGTATGTCTCCTTTTCGTCTTGTTTATGGTAAACCATGTCATCTCCCTGTGGAATTAGAACATAGAGCTCATTGGGCTATCAAAACATTCAATTTGAATGTGGACCAAGCTGGAATTCATAGGAAGCTTCAATTATGTGAACTTGATGAAATACGACATGAAGCTTATGAGAATGCTAGAATTTACAAAGAGAAGACCAAGGCATTCCATGATAAGATGATTAGAGGCAAGACTTTTACAATAGGGCAGAAAGTGTTGTTGTTCAACTCCTGTCTTCGTCTCTTCCCTGGTAAGTTACGTTCCAAGTGGGTTGGTCCTTTTGTTATTACTAATCTTTTTGTGCATGGTGTAGTCCAAATTAAGAGTTTGAGAACAGGGCAAGAATTCAAGGTGAACGGACATAGATTGAAGCCATACTATGAGAACTTTGTGGAGCATGTTGTGGAAGAGCTTCCCTTGCATGCCGTGGGTTCCAACTTGGAGTGAAAGTGTTCTTCATCCGGCTGTACGACGTTAAAGCAAGCGCTATGTGGGAGGCAACCCATCCATTCAACAAAGGAAGCCCTAGGAATCCCCCAAATTCCAGATTTGCGTTCCTCAAACCCTTCTCTTTGTTGTTGTTCTAATCTGCCATGTTATGTTGTTTAGTTGCTGTTTGTGTGTTTACTTGTGTTTTGTGTGAATTTATGTTTAAAACATTGAGGACAATGTTTGATTTAAGTGTGGGGGGGGGGGGGGGGGGGGTAACTAAGTATATTTGATGCAAATTCGTGGGATTTTATCACCCATAACTTCAAGTGTTGTTCCTTGCTGTTTTAAAGTGTTTTTAAGCTGTTTTGGAAGTGTTTTAGTGTGTTTTGTTTTATAACTCCGAAAATCACATAAAAATTTGAAAAACATGTTTTGAAAAGCCTAAAAAGAGTGTTTTGAGTCGTTTTTGTGTGTTTGTGTCTTAGGGAACCTTCCAACACAATGATAAGGATTTGGTTTGTAATTGCATGACTGTTAAAAGGAGTTATAAACATGGAGAAAAGTTTGATTTACTCTTCGTATATGCTTGGTTATGGTTATAATGTATGACTTCACATGCAATCATAAAAGAAAATTCGTTTTTGTAACATGCTTGAAGGAAGGAACTCAAACAAACGCTACAACCTTGTGAGACTTGAGCCTAAACGTTATTTGGAGAGTTAAAATCTGTGCATTATTGTTTTCTAAAGTCGTTGCATGGTCTCATTATTCTTTGCTTGGTTACTACTTAGAAGGCGTTTCATCATATAGTTCCAAATGCTAGAACTCATGCCCATTTCATTCGAAGCATGTTATTGATTTGCATAACACATATTCAAGAAGAAGTTGTGTAGTGACCACCACCAAAGCCAAATTGCCGTGTATCCTACTTCATTATATGTTCAAGTTAACCCCGTTGAGCCTTGTTTAGCCTTTATTCTTTGTTATCCCACATTATCCTCACCTAGCCTAGTTTAGGACAGTCCACACCCTTGTTCTTATAAGATAGTGAGCATGACTTAAATGAATTCCTTTTGAGTTACATTATGCAAGAAAATGAGTGTGGGGGAGGGAATGTTTGTTCTTAAGTTTATATGTATGTTTTGAGATTCAAAAGAAAAGAAAAAGTTGTGAAAAACGTATGAAAAAGAAAAACAGAAAAGAAAAGAAAGAAAGAAAGGAAAAAGAGCTTGAAAAGATGTAAGAATGAGTGATTAAGTGTTGAATGTTGAAGAAAGGGTCCAAAACACCAAATCTGGCCCTAAATTGTCTAAATTTTCCCTTTTTGTTCAAACGTTGAGTTTTCATTCAAAAGTGAATTCTAAGTTGATTCAAATGCTTTGCTCACTATTTCTTTAAGAACCTTTGTTTTCCATTTCCCTTCTTTGTTAGCCAAGCACCCCAAGCCCCATTACAACCCTTGACTTCAATCTTGAGTGTTATGTGTTTCAATTTGTGGAGTTTGAATTTGGTATGAGCATATGGTGTCACTGGTTCTCGCGTCTAAGTAGTAGCATTCCATTCATGAGATCATATCTAAACATGCTTATTAACTCCAGAAATTGCTTTCTTTGTGATGCATATATGTGAGTGTTCGTTTCATGTTTACATCAATCTTCTCACATATAACTAGATTAGGGTGTGTAGTTAGAAAATCTGAGTGAAAATTGAGTGCATATATTGTAAGGAATTGAGCAAATTCTCTAAGGCATGTTACTACATTCAAAACATGGTTTTAAATGCTTAATTGTGAACTAGTATGTGGTGACTATGATTAAGAATGTACTTAAGTGTGAAGATGACTAAAATCTGTGGAGATAATGAATTTTAACATGTCATGTGCATTGGAAATCCCTGAGGCAACGTTGGAAGGTTTAGATTGTCTTTTGTTTGTTTTGTTTCATTTCGTTTTGTTTAGTTTGTTTGTTTTGCTCGAGGACTAGCAAAAGCTAAGTGTGGGGGAATTTGATAGGAGCATATTTATGCGACTTAATTGGCTTGTTCTCGTGCATTTACGTTGTGTTTCCTTAGTTATTTTAGTCGTTTATGCTTCTTTTGTGTGTTTTTAGGTTCATATGGCTAAGGAAGCAAAATGGTGCATTTTGGAGCATTTTGGAGCAAAATTGGACTTGGAATGGATAGCTTATGTTGGAGCAAAAGAAATGGACGAAATTGAAGACCAAATTGAGTTAGGATTCCTAATCACAAGAGGATTCCTAATCAAATGAGGAATCCTAGTCAAAGAAGGTTTCCTACTTGAAGTAGGAAAGTTAAGCCAAGGTTTCCTATTTTGGTTTAATCTTTCCTAAAGCCTTAATGACTCCAGATTTCAGCAATATCAAAGGATCCTACCTATTATAGGTCACAAATCTTGCAACCTTAAGCCATGCCGTGTGTCCCTTTGTGTTCACCTTCCTTGCCGTGCAAGGAGGGGCCTTGTTTCCTGTTTTAAACCATTTAAACACATTCCTCTTTCATACCTAGCTCAGCCATAACTCACATACCCTTTTCTATTCCAAAATTCTTGCCTAATTTGAGAAATAAAAAGCATTCCTTTTCTTACAAACCCTTGCCGTGCAAGGGAGATAGTTCTTTCCTATTTCCTTGCATTAAAACACATTCCTTTTGCGTTTTATTCCCTTGCCGGCGCATTAACCACTTTCCCTTAAATTTCTGATTTGATTTCCTATTTCTAGAAGCTTTTGACTTAATTTCTGATTACCTAAATAACCTAGGGTTTTAATTCCTGAAATCATATTAATAAACCTCCTTGTTGCAGCCACAAAGGAGTCATTCATTCACCATTCACGCCAGAAAATCATCCCATCCCTCTAACACATCCATACTTCACCATTCTCCATATTTTCTGCCCAAAACCAACCCTTGTCGTCCCCTACATCCATCCCAAACCTAAATCCATCATTCTACATCATCCAAAACCCCCTAAACTCACCAAAACCTTTTGTGCCGTGGCAAAGGAGAGGAAGAAGATTGCTTGAAGATTCTAGCTATTCAACATTGGATCGTTGGAGTATTTAGGTGTTCTCTTTCTTATATTTACAATGTATAAATCTGTTTTCCTTTGTTTTGTGAACATGAGGAACTAAGCCTTTTGGCTAGGGGGTTATTCAATACCATGATTATGCTTGCAAGATGAATTGATTACATCCAATTGTTATTTCATAAGTTGTGAATTCAAGTTGTGAATTCAATTGATTACATCTAAGTAGTAGCATTCCATTCATGAGATCATACCTAAACATGTTTAATTACTCCAGAAATTGCGTTCTTTGTTATCACATATGTGAGTACTAGTCTTTCATGTTTATATCAATCTTCGCACATATAACTAGTGTAGGGTGTGTAGTCAGAAAATCTGAGTGAAAATTGAGTGCATAACTAGTGAGGAATTGAGGGAATTCTCTAAGGCATGTTACTACATTCAAAATGTGTTTTAATTGATTAAATGCGAACTAGTGAATGGTGACTATGATTAAGTATGTGCTCGAGGGGAAGGAAGACTAAAAGCTATGTGAGTAGTGATCTTTGACATGTCATGTTTCATTGAAAATCCCTGAGGCAAACGTTGGAAGGTTTAGGTTTCGTTTTGTTTGTTTTGTTTCGTCTTATTTTCTTTAGTTGTTTTGTTTTGCTCGAGGACTAGCAAAAGTTAAGTGTGGGGGAATTTGATAGGAGCATATTCATGCAACTTAATTAGCTTGTTCTCGTGCATTTATGTTGTGTTTCCTTAGCTATTTTTGTGTTTAAAGTCACTTTTGTGCATTTTCAGATTATAAAGCCAAAGTGTGCAAGAAGATGCAAATTGGAGTCTTTTGGAGCAAAAGAGGAATGAATGAGTTGAAGACTTGAAGAAACGATGAATTCCTACTCCAACGATGAATTCATACCAAAACGAGGAATCCTACTCCAACAAGGATTCCTACTTGAAATAGGAAAGTTAACCCTAGGTTTCCCGATTTGGTAACCTTTCCTAATCTTAAACGTCCGTATTTTCTAGCCACTTTGAAGGCCTTGTAGGCACATTAGGACACAAAACGAAGACCCTAAGCCCACTTACACAACCTTGCCGTGCATTAACCCTAATCCCCTTCCCTTGCCGTGCAAGGGGGGGCATTTTTGTACAATGTTGTGCACTTAAACCCTAGTTCCCTCTCCAAACCTAACCCTAGCCGCACCTTGCAGCCATCCCTTTTAATTTCTGATTTTATTTCCTAATTCTAGAAGCTTTTAACTTAATTTTAATTAACCAAAATAAATTAGGGTTGGAATTTCAGAAAACCCTAGGTATTACACACTTAGCCGCACCCTAGGGCTGCTCTCTTGATTCACTTTCCATATTCTTTTCATCACACACATCTAAGCCGTCACTCCCATCATCCAAAAACCCTAAGGACCCTAATTCCACATCTCAGCCGTACCATCTATTTCCACCTTAGGTATTCTCTCATTCATTCTATTCAGCCATTCACTCACAAAACCTCTCAGCCGCAAGAACCTTTCCATCTTCTCCCATCAGCCGCACCTTTTCCCACCATTCCAGCCACTTCCCAACCTTGCCGTAGCCATCCCCACCCTTCCAGCCACCATACAAACCTTCCTCCATCATCCCATCACCTTGCCGCACCACCATATTCCCATAAACCCATCCCTAAACCAGAAAAACATCCAAATCATCCACAAACCTTCTCTGCCGCAGCAAGAGGAAAGGAGAAAGAGGACTTTAAAACGCGCAAAAATTCAAGTGGATTCGTTGGGCATTCTAGGTGTAATCAATCCTTTGTTCTTTATGTTTAATTTCAATTTTA